>NC_043702.1:56466112-56468047 GCF_006229205.1 Suricata suricatta
TCATTTTTGGTGTATAGGAATGCAACTGATTTCTGTACATTGATTTTGTATCCTGCAACTTTACTAAATTCATTAATCAGTTCTAGAAGGCTTCTGGTGGAGTCAATTGGGTTTTCCATGTAGAGTATCATGTCATCTGCAAAAAGGGAAAGTTTGACTTCTTCTTTGCCAATTCTGATGCCTTTTATTTCCTTTTGTTGTCTGATTGCTGATGCTAGGACTTCCAGCACTATGTTAAACAGCAGTGGTGAGAGTGGACACCCCTGTCGTGTTCCTGATCTCAGGGGGAGAGCTCTCAGTTTTTCCCCATTGAGGATAATATTGGCTGTGGGCTTTTCATAAACTGCTTTTATAATGTTTAGGTAAGTTCCTTCTATTCCGACTTTCTCAAGAGTTTTTATTAAGAAAGGGTGCTGTATTTTGTCAAATGCTTTTTCTGTATCAATCAACAGGATCATATGATTTTTATCCTTTCTTTTGTTAATGTGATGGACCACATTGATGGATTTGTGAATATTGAACCAGCCCTGTAACCCAGGAATGAATCCCATGTGATCATGATGGATAATTCTTTTTATGTGCTGTTGAATTCGATTTGCTAGTATCTTGCTGAGTATTTTGCATCTGTATTCATTAAGGATATTGGTCTGTAGTTCTCTTTTTATTGCTGGGTCCCTGTCTGGTTTGGGTATCAGGGTGATGCTTGCTTCATAGAATGAGTTTGGAAGTTTTCCTTCTATTTCTATTTTTTGGAATAGTTTGAGAAGAATGGGTATGAGCTCTGCTTTAAATGTCTGGTAGAATTCCCCTGGGAAGCCATCTGGCCCTGGGCTCTTTTTCGTTGGGAGATTTTTTATAACGGATTCGATTTCTTCACTGGTTATTGGTCTATTCATGCTTTCTATCTCTTCCTGTTTGAATTTTGGCAGTGCATGCGCATTTAGGAATTTGCCCATTTCTTCTGTGTTGTCCAGATGTTAGCATATAATTTTTCATAGTAATCTCTGATGATTGCTTGTATTTCTAAGGGATTGGTTTTAATAGATCCTTTTTCATTTGTGATTTTGTCTATCTGGGTCCTCTCTCTTTTCTTTCTGTGGAGCCTGGCTAGAGGTTTATCGATTTTGTGTATTTTTTCAAAGAACCAGCTCTTGGTATCATTGATCTGCTTGACTGCTCTTTTGGATTCTGTTGTTTATTTCTGCCTTGATCTTTATTATTTCTTTTCTTCTGCTGGGTTTGGGGTGCCCTTGCTGCTTCCCTTCTAGTTCCAGTAGGTGTTCTGTTAAATTTTGAATTTGCGCTTTTTCTAGTTTGTTGAGGTTGGTCTGGATTGCAATATATTTCCCTCTTAGGACTGCCTTTGCTGCATCCCAGAGATTTTGGATTGTTGTATTTTCATTTTCATTAGTTTCCATATATTTTTTAATTTCTTTTCTGATTGCCTGATTAACGCAATCATTCTTTAGTAGGGTGGTTTTTAACCTCCACATTCTTGGAGGTTTTCCAGACTTTTCCCTGTGGTGTATTTCAAGTTTCATAGCATTGTGATCTGAAAGTGTGCATGGTGTGATCTCTATTCGTTTATACTTATGGAGGGCTGCTTTATGCCCCAGTATGTGATCTATCTTGGAGAATGTGCCATGTGTACTCGAGAAGCAGGTGAATTTCCTATCTTCAGGATGCCGAGTTCTAAATATATCTATCAGTTCCATCTGTTCCAATGTGTCATTCAGGTCCATTGTTTCTTTAGTGATTTTCTGCCTGGTTGATCTATCCCTTGCTGTCAGTGGAGTATTAAAGTCCCCTGCAATTAGCACATTTTTGTCAATAAGATTGTTTCTTTCTGTGATTAATTGTTTTATGTATTTGGGTGCTCCCAAATTTGGCACATAGATATTTATAATTGTTAGCTCTTCCTGATGGAGAGACCCT
>NC_043702.1:56468147-56601992 GCF_006229205.1 Suricata suricatta
TTCTTCAGGAGAGAGTTCCTTCGTTTTGTCATTTTTGCTAGTTTTCTGTCTCTTGTCACCTTTAGAAAGCTCATTGTGCACTGTGCACCTGTTAATATTTCTCTGTTAAAGGAGGCTTATTGACTGTCCAGGGCCTGTCGTTTCAGGGAATATTCTTTTAATGGTGTCTCTCAGTTTCTCTTGTTGTGCCTTTGAATATTTTATTTCCCTACTCAGCAATATTTGGGGCTCGCTGTCATGCACACTTTGGCTTGTTTCTTGGTGTAGCCCTAAGAAGGAAAACAGACACACACAGAGGGAACAGTAACACACAAACGCACAGACAAATCAAACAAACAAACACATTAACAGGGGGAAAGAAAATAAGAATGGGGAGGAAGGAGACGAATAGAGGAGAAGAAAAGAAAAAGAAAAAGAAAAGAAAAAAAATAAAGGGGGTCAGAGACAACAAAGGACAGTGGACAGTCTAAAAGTGTATGACCAGTTGAGGGGAGAGAGAGGGATGCGATATAGGAGAGTATATCTGGATTGCAAGAAGGCAAAGAAGGGGAAAAAAAAAAAGGGAGAAAGGAAAATAAGGAGTAAAAATTTTTAAAAATTTAAGTAAAAAAGTAATAATAATAAAAAATATGCACAGAAAAAGGCAAAAAGAAAAAAATGAAAAAAAAAATTATTAAAAAAGCAAAATCAAAAACAAACAAAAAACCCCCAAAACCAGTAGCTCCCCCTTGTGGATAGGCGTGGTTTGATGTGGTAGGTCTTGGAGGCTGCTCTCAGAGGCTCCGTCTTGGTGTCTACAGAGATTAGATAGGTGGTAAGCCAAGCTCTGCTGAACTATGAACTGTAGGCCACTCTAATGAATCCGATCTCTTTTTGCCGCAGTTGAGTAGAGTTGTATTTTCCAGGCCCGCCTCGGTTCAAAGTTCCAGTCCATGCACTTTTTATGCTACCACACATGAGATATTTTTGTTTTGGTTGCTGGCTTCTTAGAGGGAGGAATCGCTTTGTCTTGGCTCAGGCTGGGGTTGTGGCTGCCCCTGCCTGAGGTGAGATGCGCAGCAGGAGGTGGAGTACGTGTGCACCGTCACTGACTCAACCCCCAGCGGGGATGGCCTTAGCGTTGTGGGAATGAGGGCGTAGCTGTTGCTGGAGGCGGAGCCGGGAGCTGCTTGAAATGAGCTGGGAGCTCCTGCAGCCTATGCGTGCACCCAGGTCTCCACAGCCGCCAACTCTCTGCAGGGATCGGGCGGAGGTGGGGGCTATTTTTTCCCTGTTGGCACCCAGGATTCAGGGTTCGTGCGGCCAATGCTGGGGGTGAGTTACACCGTGGAAATGAGGTGCGTGCTCCCACTCCCAGAACCGAGGTCGAAGTGAGCACCCCTGACACCACCACTGCAGCGGGTTGCTGACTCCTCACCAAGATGTTGCTGGGCTGGAAGCTGTTCTTTCCCTTGCGACCTGGGTTCGGGATTTAGGCAATCCAGCAGTTATCTATGGGGTGAGCTTCTCTCTCCAAGCGCAGTTAAGCGTTCTATACCTCTTCCCCAGAGACAGTACTATGAGCGTGTTCAGTCTCTCTGTCTCTTCCCTTTGTCTCTCGGGCTCCACGCGCTTGCCCTGCGTTGGGCGGGGGCTCCCACCTCTGTAGTTCTTTTTATAACTGAACTGACCATGGTGCCTTTGTTGCTTTGCCAAGAAGCTTTTGTTTTTATTTTCCTATTTTATTGTACCATTTGTGTAAGATGCCTCAAATTTTGGTAAATAATACTGTGCTTCCAGGAAGACATTTTTCATACTTTTCAAATATTTAAAAAATCTACCCAGATCACTGCCTGTCTAGTGTGTTTATTACTAGTAAGATATAATATGCATCCTCCTTTCTTGCTAGTTTTGTTCATACAGTTTATATAGCACTATTTAATATATCATCAGTTTTATGCCACGAATACTTAACATTATTTTAAATATTTAGATTCTAATTGTAACAATATACTTATGTTTTTTTATTTATATTACTGAGTAGCTCCACATTAAGATACAAACAACTTAGAAAATTATATTTAAAAATTCTTTGTAAAAAATTTTTTTGTAACCTGTAATGAGAATATCTTGGTCTTTGGTATGGAAGAATGAGCTATGGTCACTGTTTTTCTTTCGTTAAACTCAATTGAACTGTCTCTCATGATTCCTGTGATAGCTTTATCTAAAATAATCAATGCTTTATGTTTGAAAACATCTCAATTTGGGTATATAATCTAGTTGATAATTTAAATTAAATTAATTTGTTTATAAATGTGGCTTTTTTTTGTTTTGTGGGTATATCACTGCTTTCTGTTTATAATATTTCTCAGTATTTGTTCATTTTTGTGATACTGTTCTTTATCTGGTAATTTGAGTAAATCCAGTTGAATTATGTTGCCACATTATGTCTTCAAAAGGGCATAAAGTCAGTACACATGCTTCAGTAATATCTGGTTGTTTTACCCTTATGTTTCCAGTTGGCAATTTGAAATTATGGCTTCAACTGCACTTTAAATATGTGATAATAGCATGTGTTTCTAATAAGGGCCAGCACCATTTTGTTCAGATAGTGTGAATGGTTGTCACTCATATATGACAAATGCACCTTCATCTGCTTCTTTGATAGCCCCCTAAAAACCATACCCTCAAATCAGGCCGATGAAATTAGCTGCTGTGTAAATTGTGTGTCTGAGTGGTTCATTATCTAATCACCGTCAGAACCACAGTGATAAAGTAGATTGAAGCAGGGAAGAGGTCTGCCAGATGATTTCACCCAGCCCCCCCACCCCAAATCCCGTTTCCCTTGGAAACCCTAATAGTGCAGTTTAGAACTTCAGGCTCTCATGCCTGGAATTCAGTATCTTTTAATGTACCAAATCTGAAAATAGCAGTAGTTCTGGAGCATAATTTTCTTTCTGAAAAGAGAGAAATTTTATTTTATTTATTTATTTTTTATTTCAATCAGTTTTTGAAATGTTGAGGCTCTTGAATTACTGTTTTTGTTGCTAGTGTCCTAAGTATTACTAAATAGTACCCCCCCCCAAAAAAAAACCTGTGTCCTACTTGAAAGAATTCAGAATAATTTGAATAAATTGTTAACCTTCTAGGAATCTTTACTCACTCTAATAATGGCCTTCTGTATTGTTTATTGGATTGCTTCTCTTTAATTCATTTTAGGTGCTTTTGAAGATGATGATATCACGCATGTTGAAGGAAGTGTAGATCCTATTCGAGATATAGAAATAATACACGAAGAGCTTCAGCTTAAAGATGAGGAAATGATTGGCCCCATTATAGATAAACTAGAAAAAGTGGCTGTGAGAGGAGGAGATAAAAAATTAAAACCTGAATATGTAAGTAAAACTTTACAGTTTCTTTGATACTTGAGTTCATTTTTTAAATTATTTTTTTACAGTAATGCATCTAATAAAATAAAACATTTAATATTGTTATGAACCTTTAGGATCCAAGGATAATATCCATTAAAACATCATGGAGAAACTTCATTTTCTTTTGGCAACAAAGGGTCATGATGATAGGCTGTTTAAGATGTTATTAGCACAAGGCATATTTAGCAGGAATATTGAGTATTTACATGGTCACAATGTATATCCTCAAGTTTTAGTGTTAGAAAAGTGTGGTTTTATGATGAAAAAAATATGTCTAAAATTCATTTAGAGGAATGAATATGAGTTTTGTGGATTTGAAGAAGTGATTTATATAAGGAATTGGGCTTCCATAGGGGTCTGACTAAATGAACGTAGTGTTAGATCATTTTAGTCCTTTATGGGATGAAAACACATGTCATTGTCTTTAATATTCAAATATTTTTTTATCACATTGTAGTGAGAAATTATTAGTAATATTATAGTAATGCTTCAAAATCAGTTTTGAAGCTTTAGTTTATGTATGATCAAGTTGTCTTTTACATTAAAAAAAAAAAAGCGATGGCCTTAATCCTATACTTTCCTGGGGCACCTGGCTGGCTTGGTCAGTGGAGAGTACGGTTCTTGATCTGGGGTTGTAGGTTGAAGCCCCACATTAGGTATAGAAATTACTTTAAAATAAATAAAATCTTTTAAAAAATTATATATTTTCTCATTAATATCTTTCCTAAACCTTACTTGCTTTTTATGCTTTTGTGTCCTGGGAAAGATTTTCCTTTTCATTTTTCATGTATTTTTAATATATGTGTTTATTTTTAATTTTCTTATGTCTGGAAACTGATTATCCTTTCCCTTTTTTAATTTACTTGTAGTAAGTTTGGAAAACTCAGTTGATTAGAGTTTTACACTCTTAAGGAGGAAATCAATTACAGAGTCAGCCTCGATGCTTGAGCACACTATTAGTAAATTATGGTCTGTAGTGCTTGGTCTTGGAACAGGGAGACCTGTCTTGGACCACTGATCCCTTGGTAGTCTGGGACAAAACCCAAGTCATTTTACTCCTCTTAACATCATGGCTACTTCAGTCATTTCCTATTCAAATAGAACAGAGAAAGGAGGGAGATTTGTCTGAGGGAATTGTATAAGATTTAAGACAGAGAAGGGGATTGAAAGTACAGGTATGAAAAATACTCCTTTTTAAAAAGGGAAAAATGTGAGAAAGATGGTGGTCAAAATTGAAAGCAGTTCATTTGCTCCAAGCAGCATGGTTACTGATAAAAAGAAATCTTTAACCGGTCACTCCTTAGTTTAGTGAAACTTACTGATATCCATGTGTCTTTCAAAAACATCAACTCTCTTAAAACTAAATTTATCAATGTTGCTTTTGAGAAAGGGGCATTAGGTTCTTCTTAAACCCTTGAGCTACCATTTCCTGGCTTTTCCTCTCAAATGAAAACTAGAATGTTGTGTGCTATTTTTAATTCTTTGTAACAGTATTTTCTTCTTATTTCTAAGGATATTCCTAAAATTTCTGTATAAGATTTGAAAGCATCACTTGGACTTGTGTTTACAGAAAAATCTGAACACCTTCTCCCCGTTTATTTTCCCTTTCCCTATTCAGCTCTTCTGGATAGATAGAATGCATTATAAGCTAATTTTCTTGTTTCCCAAAACTGTGATCATTCCCTTGGTTTCTTTCCTAATATTAGATTCAGCTGCTTCCGAATGAATTACAGATCAATGTTTCTTAACTTTTTTTTTTTCATGATCACCCTGCCTAAGGAAAAAAAATAATTAAAATTTAATTTAAGCTGGTTAATTTAATTTCTTACTAATGAGAGAAATTAAATACTAATGGGTGAGGCTTTGTTGGATAGGGTTGAGCTTTGGAGGGCCGCAGGCCATTTAAATAGGTTATTTTCACCCATAAGAATTACTTTTTGCCCCTCTCAAAGTAATATCACCCTCACTGAGAATTATGCTGTAGATTCCTGCTGCAAACCCGATACTGGAAAACACATGGCTTTTAGAAATTTTTTTTTCGTCATTAGCAAAAATAGGATTTGGTTGGATCTGAAACTTAATTTGGGGAGAATTATGATCTTTTACAGCATTGAATCATTTAGTGCAGGGAAATCTTATTTTTCTTTTTATTGAGCCAGGCACTTTTGTACACATTTTTTGTTATGTTATTTAAACCTTGCAACATGCAAGATATACATTATCTCCATGTTAAAACTGAGGAATCTAAATTTCAAGAGGTTTTATGAATTGCTCAAGATTTCATGCTTAGTAAATTGTAGAACGAGTTTTTCAATAAGATCAGTCTGACTAGATGGCCAATTTGCCATTATTATTGGTTTTTTTAAGTAAGCTCTAGGCCCAACATGGGGCTTGAACTCCTATCAAGAGTTGCATGCTCTGCCGACTGAGCCAGCCAGCCAGGCACCCCTGTCTTTTTTTTTTTTTTTTAACTTTTTTAAAAATTGTAAAATATATTCCAAAAAGATGCATTGGCCTCATATGTATTTAAAAAAATAGTTGTGGGGTGCCTGGGTGGCTCAGTCAGTTAGGCCTCCGACTTCGGCTCAGGTCAGATCTCACGTTTGTGGGTTCAAGCCCCGCGTCGGGCTCTGTGCTGACAGCTAGCTCAGAGCCTGGAGCCTGCTTCCGGTTCTGTGTCTCCTCTCTCTCTGACCCTCCCCTTCTCATGCTCTGTCTCTCTCAGTATCAAAAATAAATTAAAAAAAAAACATTAAAAAAATAAAATAAAATAAAAAAATAGTTGTAAAATAAAGGCTAGTAAAAGCTACTTTTGTGTCAAGAAATAGAACATTATTAGCACCCAAAAATATCTATCTCCATCACTTACCAGTGTTAACATTCTTCATCTTCCCATAGCTAACCACAACTCTGACATTTATAATAATATCCTTCCTTTTTTATACTAGTGTATGTGCCTAAAACAGTAAGAATTAGTTTTTCCTGATTTAAAACTTAATATAATGTCATAAGTATTTATGTGAGCATTTTTCACTCCACATTATTTTGTGCACTCATTCATGTAACATTTATCTTAACTCACTTGTTTTCCTCACTGTAAAATATTTTACTGAAAATATATCATAATTTAAAATCTATTTTACTATTACTAGGCATTTGAATTCCCCCGCCCAAGTTTTTGATAATTATGAACAACGCAGCTCTTTCATATCCCAATGCACATAAAGGTAGTGTAAGGCATGAATCTAGAAGTAGGAGTGTATATGTATCTTCAGCCTTATTGGATAACACTGTTTCCTAGTGTATGACAGTTTATCCTTTTGCCAACACCTGCCTATTGTCAGATTTTGTTTCATTTTTGCTAATTGTGGCTTGATGACATTCGGTTATGGTTCTAATTTGCAGTTCTTTAGTCAAGATTGGAGACCTTTCTTTTGTTTTTTTAAATATTTGTTGACTCT
Organism: Suricata suricatta; assembly: GCF_006229205.1. Taxonomy (NCBI): domain Eukaryota; kingdom Metazoa; phylum Chordata; class Mammalia; order Carnivora; family Herpestidae; genus Suricata; species Suricata suricatta. Next base: position 56,475,019 of record NC_043702.1, read on the forward strand.
TACACTTCGTCTTTTGTAAACTGCTAGTTCTAATTTTGCCCATTTTCTATTGGATCAGTGTCTTCTCATTACTTACATCAATATCTTCTCCCACTCTGTGACTTTAGTTTTTGGCTCTTTTTAACGGTATCTTTTGAGAAACAGGTCTCAATTTTAAGTATAGTGCTTTTTGTGTCTTCTCTAAGAAATCTTTACTGGGGCGTCTGGGTGGCTCAGTCATTTAGGTGGCCGACTTAGGTCAGGTAATGATCTCGTGGTTCGTGAGTTCGAGCCCCATGTCGGACTCTGTGCTGACAGCTCAGAGCCTGGAACCTGCTTCAGATTCTGTGTCTCCTTCTCTCTCTGCCCTTCCCCTGCTCATGCTCTGTCTCTCTATCTCTCAAAAATAAATAAACATTAAAAAATTTTTAAAAATCTTTCCTACTCTAAGGTTATCAGATGATCTTTTATCTTCTAAAAGCCTTATTATTTTACCATTCATAGTTAGGTCTTTATCCTACCTGGAATTTATTTTTTGTAAATAGTATAAAGCAGGAATTGATTCAGTTTTTTCCCTCCCATATGGAAAACCTGTTACTCCAGCACCATTTTTTTTTTTTAAAAAGACTGTTTCCCTACTCCAATGAAATGCTCCTATGTCATAAATCAAAGAGCATTGGCATCTTAACTTTTTCCTGAGGATTGGCAGATGACCCCAGGTAAAAATGGCCAAAACTGACAGTGGGATCCCAACCCTGCTGAGTGGTAAAGGTGAGAAGGTAAAGATAGAATGAGGGGTTCATACACAGAGTCTGGCCTTCTTTGTGTTCCCCAAATCATTTCTGTTACTTTCCTCATCCCCTGCTGTCCCAGTCTTCAGTCTAGATCAGGGACAATTAAAGTGTGGTCCTCAGACTTGCAATATCACCATTACCTGGGAGCTTGTTAGAAATGGAAGTTAAAGCTACAGATCTTCTAAATCCGAATCTCTAGGCATATGATTTAAGAAGCTCTACTAGTGGTTCTTACACATGCTTAAAAGTTAGTTCACTGCTTAGAGCAGGTATCCCCTCCTCCCCCAAGGGTAGAAGGGACTTAGGTGTTCCTACCTCCAACCCTCTTCGTGGTCTCGTGCTGCCTCATTATCTTCTTAGGTCCTTGGTTCTATGTTTCCTCTATTTAGATCTGTTTTATAGTTATCTTTAGAAAGGTGATCAATTCTGAATCACTTAGTTCATTATTACTGAAAGTGGAAGTCTCCTGGATAGAAGTTACCAACAATTTTCCTAATATGCCAGTATGACAGTTGGTGAGGCTAGAAACCAGCCTAACGAGGGAATGGTGTTTGAAGGTAGATTAATTTTGTAAGTAGTTGGTTTATTAGTGAATATTTTTACATTATAACTACTTTTGCCTTAAAAAATAAAGCAAGTCACAACAATATTTATAGTAAAACAAGTATGGAAATACTCTCAATCATGTTAATAGTAAACATCTAGAAAATTTAAAAAGTGTTAAGAATAAAGTATTTGGAAAGGGAAGTGGGTGATTAGGGTGAACACTTTGAGTATTTTTACTCCATACCTCTCTGTTACTTGACTTATTTTCTTAACAGAATATTATTAAACTTTTTTATTTAGAAAAAAAGGTCTAAGGAAATTACTTCTTTTAGGTGGCTTTCCAAAAGGGTTAAATGCATTGTCCTTAACAGTTTCTTGTCTGCATTCATCAAGCTGTAATTAGTGCCCTGGAGAAAAGAGTTTTGAAGTTTTTGTCTGAACTTCAAAAGGAATATTGTAGAATATGTGAAGGTGGAAGAGATGCACATATGAGAAGTTATAGACTTAAGATCAATTTCATCTTCACTCACCTGAAAAATTATGTAGACAGTGTAATTTATGAACAAAAGCTAAGAAGAAACTCTTTATGAGTTTTCACAAGATTGTACCATTTGGAGTTACAAAGCCATTTTGAGTCATGTATGAGACTTTTTGCCTTTTAATCTAAGCTTACCTTTAAGTCTTAAGTTGAATTTCCTCAGAAGTGACACCAAAGCAATGATTGGAGTGCAGGTGATTTCTTCGGGTGCTGTTTTAGGAGGCACATTTCAGGGAGTGAGAAATTAAGATCAGAAAAAGAAGGAAACTGATACATAATATGTTAACAGGCAGTTAGAAACCCTGAACAGCTGAGGCTCAGTCCTGCTAGGGACCCCTGGAAAGCATTGGAGAAACTGACTTGTAGGGGGGTATGTGGGTGGCACAGTCGGTTAAGCATCTGGCTTCAGCTCAGGTCATGATTTCACTGTTCATGAGTTCCAGCCCCACTTGGGCTCTGCTCTGGTGGTGCAGTGTGCTTGGGATTCTCTCACTCCCTCTCTCTCTTTCTGCCCCTTCCCCACTTTTTCTCTTTCAAAATGAATAAATAAAGTTTCAAAAAGAGTCTTGGAGTGCCTGAGTGGCTCAATCAGTTAAGTACCTGACTCTTAGTTTTGGCTCAGGTCATGATCTCACGGTTTCATGAGTTTGAACATCAGGCTCTGTACTGTTAATATGGATTCTCTCTCTCCCTATATCTCAGCCCTCTCCCTACTGTCTCTCTCAAAAATAAATAAATAAACTTCAAAAAAAAAAAGAGTCTCTCGCCCTCTCCCTTCCTCATGCTCTCTTAAAAAAGAGAGAGGGAGAGAGAGGGAGGGAGGGAGAGAGAGAGAGAGAGAGAGAAGTGCCTTTCAGTTTTTCATTTGGGAAGGATGAGGAAGCTGGGGTGATTATCAACTCATTTCCGTAGGTCATTGGTTATGGGCTGCTCCTAGGATTGTTAACTCCCCAGCACCTGGTGTCTGTGTGGTCTGAGCACAATGCGTAGGCAAAGTTACAGATGCTTGCAGTATAAGAAGCCCTCAGCATGTTCTGTGAGAGCAAACGGGTTATGGAAAGGAACCAACAGTCTCTGCTATCCATCCCTTTACCCAGTGTGCACTTAGATTTTTTGTCCTAACCATTCTATTTTTGAATGTTTTTTAGGATCACAAGTGTAATTTGGTGATGTTTTATATTTTTCCTTGCTTCTGATTTATCTGTAGTTTTCACAAGAGAGTACCTATGTGATTGTGTTAACTAGTTCTTATAGGAGACTTTTAAAAACATTTTTTCCTTATATTCTCTAACAAGTTGTCTAAAGGTATAAAATGTGATTGCTGGGACTTTAACTGGACATAGACCCTAGGCTATAAAAGAGATAACTACTTGAAAGTTATAAGAAAATGAGATCATTTTGTTTACTAGGAATGTATTTATTCCTTAATATTCATTCTACTGTGTTTTCTAGATAATCTTCTAAAAACGCAACATTTCAAGCCTCTCTTCTTAGGAAATTTCTGTTTTCTTGATTTGGATGTCATTTGTATTTTTATGTAAATAAGCAAGACAAAATTAGCTATACTCTAGCATAAAACATGAGCCAACTTTTTAATGCTAAAACAGAATCTCTCCTAAGTGTAAGTTTGATATTCTGACATAAAGGCATCTTTTATAGAATATCTTGCTGTCTGTGGTAACACTGAGACACTAGCGAAGGCAAGTGTGTGATAAACATTTCCTATTGGCATTGATTAGCCAATTGTATTAGTTTCCTCGGGCTGCCATAACTGGATTCAAATGATAGAAATGTCATTCTTTCGGGGGGCCTGGGTGGCTCAGTCATTTAAGCGTCTGCCTTTGGCTCAGGTCATAATTTCATAGTCTGTGGATTTGAGCCCTACATTGGGCTCTATGCTGATAGCTCAGAACCTGGAGCCTGCTTCAGATTCTGTGTCTCCCTCTCTCTCTGCCCTTCCCCTGCTCATTCTCTGTCTGTCTCTCAAAATAAAGACATAAAAAATTTAAAAAAAAAAGTATTCTTTCATAGTCTGGAGACTAGAAATCTGACATCAAGGTGTTGGCAGGACCATGCTTCCTCTGAGCCCTCTAGAGCAGAATCCTTTCTTGGCTTTTCAGTTTCTGGTCACCCCAGCCATTTCTTGGTTTGTGGTTAGGTAGCAGTCTCTGCCTCCATCTTTACATAAATCATCTTCCCTCTTGTTTCTGTCTAGATTTCCCTCTTTTTTTTTTTTTAATGTTTAGTTTTGAGGAAGTGCAAGCAGGGGAGGGGTAGGGAGAGGGGGACAGAGGATCTGATGCAGGCTCTGCACTGATAGCAGTGAGCTGGATGTGGGCTTGAACTCATGAACCTAAGCCGAAACCAGATGCTCAACCAACTGAGCCACCCAGGTGCCCCCAAATTTCCCTCCTCTAATAGGGAAACTAGGCATAATTGGGCTATAGGCCCACCCAGTACCAGTATGGCCTCAACTAATTCTCAAGTAAGGTCACACTAAGTACCAGGGGTTAGGATCAGCATATCTATTTGGGACGGTTTATGATTTAACATTAACACCAGGGCATCAAAATCAAGGATGATTTTTTTTCCTGTTTTTTATTTTTGAGAGACAGAGAGAGATGCCGTGAGCAGGGGAGGATCAGAGAGAGAGGGAGACACAGAATCTGAAACAGGCTTCAGGCTCTGAGCTAGCTGTCAGCACAGAGCCCAACACAGGGCACAAACCCATGAACCGTGAGATCATGACCTGAGCCAAAGTCGGACATTCAACCAACTGAGCCACCCAGGTACCCCAAGGTTGATTTTTAAATCTGTTCTAAGTGTGTGTACATTTCATTTGGAAAGACAAATTTTGGAAAATGCAAGTAGAAGCCTTTAAGGAACAACTTATTTTGTATTAATTAATTTGGAAATTATCACACTTAAAAAACATTCGTAGAGTTAACAGTTAATTAGACAAAGAAGGCAACCAGAAATTATAATTGAGTCTTTTTTCCCTGTTAGTATCTCTGAGTTAAGTAATTAATATCCCCCAAAACATATAGCTATTAGCAGATTTCTTTTTATTATTTTAGGGCAGTTTTTAAAGTTGATTTTTACATAACTTTAAAAAATTAACATTGTTTGCATATGTAATAGGTATATTTTTGACTAAAACAAATTCAAAATGATGTACTGTAAAACATAATTCTCCCATTTCTGTCTTCTCATTTACACTTTTCTCCTCTTGAGAGTTTATGTACCCTTCCAGAACTATTCTTAAGTGACTTAGATTGTTTTCTAAAAGAATTAGATGCTGCAAGTAGATGGTGAGGCTGAACTGCATTCATTTATCTTTCTCCCTATATTCTCTATCTTTTCATAGTTTCTACTTCTTTTAATGAAATAAAATTGTTTGAACTGACAACCAATATCTTTGACTTCTCTTTCTCCTCTACCATTACATCCCATCCTATTGATTTTATCTCCTGAAGATTCCCTATATCTCTTCCTCCCTTCTTATTTAGTTTTGGGCTTCATTATGCTAATTTCCTTTAGCAGCTTAACTGACTTCTTTACCCTTCTTGCCCCTTATTTTCTGCAAATATAAAGTGCAGATCTAACTATGTTATTCCCTTGATTAAAATACCTCACCATCTTCCTATATAGATACTGCCAACATAAAGTCCATGTCTCACAGATTTCTTTGTGATTCAGTCTTGTCTGACTGAAATTTTCTCATCTTGCCCAATAGTGAACTAAACATTTTAGTTTCGCATGAGCTCATTTACTAGAACTCTCCTCTTTTGCTGCCCCTCCATCCCCATTTCTTAGTCATCCTTTCAGACATGGCCTAAAGCAGATGTGTCCTACTCTTTAAAAAATGTTTTTGATTTTGATGCGCTGTACATAACATAAAATTTACCATTTTAACCATTTTAAGTGTCCAATTTAGTGGCATTGAAGCCATTCACAATGTTGTATGCCTATTACCACTGTCCATTTTCAGAATTCTTTCACCATCTCAAACTGAAACTCCTCGTCCTTTAAATAATAACTTCCCATCTTTTCCTCCCCCTCACAGCCCCTGGGAACCTCTCCTCTACTTTCTCTCTGAATTTGCCTATTCTAGGTTCCTCATATAAGTGGATTTATAATTTTTGTCCTTTTGTACCTGATTTATTTCATTTAGCATAGTGTTTTCAAGGTTCACTCATGTTGTAGGATCAGAATTTTATTCCTTTTTAAGACTGAATGGTTTTCTCTGTATGTACCACATTCTGTGGCCATTTGGAGTGTTTTTACATTTTGGCTATTGTGAATAATATCTCTATGAACATTATTGTACAAGTACATTGTGGTTATAACTGAAGAAATCTCCATTGAAAGTAGTCCAGAAGGAAATTCTAAGTGATAATAGTCGATTAGAGAGAGTTATGAATGCTTCGCTCTTAAATATTTTTCTATTTTAATTTTATTGGTTTTATAAAATAAATTTATGGAAATGAATCCCAAGTTAAAAAGTATTTATTAAATAAGCAGCCCATTAGAAATGCACGAACCAGAAATGTGATTAGAAATTATTGTGGTTCAGGGGTGCCTGAGTGGCTCAAGTCATAATGCTTCGGCTCTGGTCATGATCTCATGGTTCATGGGTTTGAGCCCCTTATCAGGCTTTCTGCTGTCAGCGTGGAGCCTTCTTTGGATCCTCTATCTCCCCTTCTTTCTGCCCCTCCCCTGCACACATGTGCACACTCTCTCAAAAATAAACATTAAAAAAAAGATACTAGTGTAGTTCATCTAGAGTCTACATAATACATACACCCTAAAACTAGGAAAGAGGTTATAAAATTTTCTTTTTTTTTTTTAAATTTTTAATGCTTTTTATTTATTTTTGAGAGACAGAGAGAGACAGCTGGAGCAGGGGAGGGTCAGAGAGAGAGGGAGACACAGAATCTGAAACAGGCTCCAGGCTCTGAGCTAGCTGTCAGCACAGAGCCCGACGTGGGGCTTGAACCCACAAACCATGAGATCTGACCTGAGCCGAAGCCGGAAGCTTAACTGACTGAGCCACCCAGGCGCCCCTAAAATTTTCAAAATTAGAGTAAGTTGCTTAATTTAATGTGACAATACCAACCTGAGAGTCAAACTCTCAGGTAGGTAGGAAGGACTCTTGTATCGGTTTAGGAGAAATGATTATCATAGGAAGCATTCTTAAGTATAAAGAAGGTATTTTTTGACATTGATGCTTTTAGCAGTGGGTAGGTTGAGGCAAAGTGTTTCCTTTTTCTTGAACTGAGATGGGAAGAGTGAGAGTATAAATGTAATTGACCAGTATTAATTTAATGATTGTCTTAACAGTGTAAGATATTTTACTTTCTCAGTTTATAGTCATTATTTTAAGTAAATCATTGTTTTTCTTTTAAGGTTTTAGGGAAAGACTTTTGACTTATTTGGTAATATGTGAACATACAGGTAAAATCTGCTAAAGATGAAAATCTTTTGAGTGATTTAAAAAAAATTAATGTTTTTATTCGTTTTTGAAAGAGCGTGATTGGGAGAAGAGCATAGGGAGTGGGGGACAGAGGATCCACAGTGGGCTTTGTGCTGACAGCACAAATGCGAGCCTGATGCGGGGCTTGAACTGACAAACCATGAGATCGTGGCTGAAGTAGGGTGCTTATGAGCTGAAGTAGGAGGGACACTCAACCGACTGAGCCACCCTGGCGCCCTAGATTTTTTTGTTTTGTATTGTTTTGGTGAGAGAAAGAAGGTGCGCATGCGCACATGTGTGCGTGCAAGCTGGGGAGGGGCGGAATAGAAGAAGAGAGAATCTTTTGAGTTTTTTAAAATGTTTATGTTTGTTTATTTTTGAGAGAGAGAGTGGGAGCAGGGGAGGGGCAGAAAGAGAGGAAGAGAGAATCCCAAGCAGGCTCCACACTGTCAGTACAGAGCCCCGATGCAGAGCTAAAATTCATGAGCCTTGAGATCATGACCTGAGCAGAAATCAAGAGTCAGATGGTTAACCGACTGAGCCACCCAGGTGCCGCAGAGTAAGAGAGAACCTTAAACAGATTCTACTCAGTGTGGAATCCAGGAGGGGCTCGATCCTACGAACCTGAGATTATGACTTGAGCCAAAATTGAGGATCAGATGCTTAACTGAGTGAGCCACCCAGGCACTCCCGGAATGATTTAGTCTCAGAAGTTTTATTGTATTTTTAAATAATTATAAGGACCAGGGATTCAACTTAGGCTATTTCAGGAAATGAATTTTTATTTTTAAGATACAAGGCAAGAAAGGAAATGGGAATCCAAAAATGTTGAGATCAGGAAGTGTGCTATAGCCAGACCTGTTGGGTAGAATTGTAAATCAGCCCAGGGCATCACCCAGGAATTCGGAAGTCTCCGCACTTCTTTGTGTGGCGCTCTGCCATTCACGTAACTCCGATGGCCTTCATTTCTGCCTCACTAGAATTCTTTTTTTTTTTTTTCTGCCACTGCAGTTCATTTGCTCTTTTATATATTGCTTTTATTCCTGATTTCTGCTTCTTCATAATTTCCGCTTAGTTTTTTTGTTAATGTTTATTTGTTTTTGAGAGGGTGGGGAGGGATAGAGAGAGGGAGTTACAGAATCTGAAGCAGGCTCCAGGCTCCAGGCTCCAAGCTGTCAGCACAGAGCTGTGTATGGGGCTTGAACTCACAAACCGTGAGGTCATGACCTGAGCCAAAGTCAGATGCTTAACTGACTGAGCCACCCAGGTGCCTCAATTTCTGCTTACTTTTAATTAGCCTGTTTATTACGTCATGTAATTTACTCTGTCTTACATTGGCTCAGTGTGTCCTTTAAGCTTAAATCTCTAGTTCTCTCAATTTAAGTACTTCCTGAAAACAAGCATCTAATTGCCTCAGTTTATTCCCATTTTGGCAGTCTTTTTTTGCATGAGAACACTTCATAGGTCAAGTACCCATCAGTATAGGCCAGGAAGAGTGTTTTTTGGGTAAGAACTGTTTCCTCAGCAGAATGTGTGGACTGAGAGTAAAGCCGTGTTGAGTAATGTGCTCAGTATACTAGGTAAAATGGTAGGAGACTTGGCACATTATAGGTCCTCAGTGCTCATGGTGTTATGTCTTTGAGGACAGCGTTAGGAAGAACAAAGCTATGTTAAGACTTTCAGGGTAACACAAAAGAATGTATTGTATTTGGGGCAAGGGTCAGAAGGATTAGACTCATTGAGGCCAGACTACTTTAGAATCATCAGTTTTATATATTCCTTGAGGGGAATGAACTTCTAAATGAACAGATGTTAGGGTACCTTTGCTGTAAACATACTTTCCTGGGTAGTCCCACCTGTCCACTTTCTCCTAGCCTATAGCCAACAAAACATAGATGGAGAAAATTTTACATAGGATGTTAGTATCCCCATAAACTCATTAGTACCAGCCTCAGATGGGCCCTCAGCTATATCTAGCTTTCTTATTTGCCTTCCTGCTCTCTGCTGCAACTGCTTCCCTTTTCTGCTCAAGCATCTTATTCATGCCTACTCCCTAGTTCATCCATCCCTACCTTCAGTGAATGACTTTGCCTTCTATTTCAGAGATCAAAATAAAAACTACCAGACAGAAATTCACTCAGTTTTCCAGTAGCCAAATCTAAATAAAGCTTGCTTATTCACTCCTCTTAGCAGTGGGTAGTTTTCCAGTTCTTTGCATCTTATCATGTCCTAACTTTTCAGAAACCTTACACTACTAGTCATCCTTTCTTCCCCCTTCATTGCTTTTAAGTTATTATATATATATATATATATATATATATATATATATATATTTTTTTTTTTTTTTTTTTTTTTTTTTTTTTTAAGTAGACCTCACACCCAGCATGGAACCTGAACACAGGGCTTGAACTCAGGGACCATGAGATCAGGACCTAAGCTGAGATCAGGTGTCAGCCACTTAATGGACTGAGCCACCCAGGTGCACCTAAATTACTTTATTGAAATAAATTCGCATATCATAAAGTTTACCCTTACTATTCAAGTAGTGTTTAGTGTATTCACCAACAGTCCTTCTTTCTTGTATATACAACTTATCCCTCTCAAGGCAGATTGTTTTCTATATATTGTTTTTAATCTCAGAGAAAAGAAAAAAACTTTAATACCGCACTCCCGTATCCTTCATTTACCATATTTTCACAGTCTCCTTCTTAAAACCCTCTTGAAAGAGTTTATTTTTTCTACCACCTAATAACTCAGTCTAATCTATCTGGATTATCTGCCATCAGACCCAAACAGCTTCCATCAGGGTCATTGGTGACGTTTGCAGTTTTAAACCCAGTGGACATTTTCAGTCACATGATTTGTCATTAGCATTGGATACTACTGTGTGTCCTTGAACTACTCTTCCCTTGGATGCATGACCACATTCTCCTGATTTCCCTCCTTCTCTAGCAACTTCTGTTTCTTTTGTAGGCTCATCCTCTTATATCTTTGCTACTAAATACTAAATATTGGTACTACTTAAAATTGAATCTAAGGCTCTCCTCTCTCAATTTTCTTCCTATGTGATATCATCCATATCCATTGCTACAATTACTATTTAAGTACAGGTAACTTCCAGATTTCTGCCTGTAGCCTTTACCTGCCCTCTGAGCTCCAGACTAGTGTATTTAATTCCTGACTTGACATCTTATGGATATCTCAAAGATATCTCAGAGTTAGCACACCTAAAATCAAACCCAAGGGTTCCCTCCCTCAAATCTGATTCTCCAGGGTTTTTTATTTCAGTGAAATGTACTGCTATCTGTTAGATTATGCAAACCAGAAATAGTCATCTTTGACACAATCTCTTCACATCATTTCACATATCTAGTCCATCCGTGAATTCTGGCAATATGTAATATATAGATATAATAATATGCTTATGTTTCTTGTGTGTGTATACATTTACATATATACAGACAATGAAACAATAAAACAAAAGTGGCAAAATGATACGTTAATGAATCTGGATGTATAGACATTTGTCTATTCTTCTTGTAGCTTTTAAGTTTAAAATTATTTCAAAATAAAAAGAAAATAAAATGTCTTATGATTTTAATGTATAGAGATACAGTTAAAATACATGACAATAATAGCATAAGCAGTGGGAAGAGCAATAATAGAGGAAGAGAGTAGAGTAATACTCCAATTCAAAGACAATTCGGTGGTTCTTCAAAGAGTTAAACTTAGTTAAACATAGAATTACCATATGACCGAGTAGTTAAGAAATACATGTACATGCATATTCATAGCTGTGCTATGCACAGTAGCCACAATGTGGAAAACAGCCCAAATGTCCATTGGCTATGACTGTTTAAACAAGTTGTGGTGTATACATCAATAGAATATTATTTAACCTTCAAAAATAAATTAGTATTGCCTGGCTGGCTCAGTCAGTGGGGCATATGACTCTTGATCTCAGTGCTCTGAGTTTTAGCCCCATATTGAGTATAGAGATTACTTAAAAATAAAGTTGAAAAAAAAAAGCAAATGAGTACCAGAGAGAGATAAGCCAAGAAACAGACTATATATATATAAACATAAACAGAGGGGCAGAGAGAGAAAGAGGGAGACACAGAATTCGAAGCAGGCTCCAGGCTTCAAACTCACAAACTGTGAGATCATGACCTGAGCTGAAGTTGGACACTTAACAGACTAAGCCTCACAGATGCCCCAAGAAACAGAATCTTAACAATAGAGAACAAACGAACCTAGACCTAATGGTCATATATTATATGATTCCATTTGTGCAAAACCTCCAGAATAAGTAAATTCATAGACACAGAACTGCAGATTGGTGGTTACCAGGGACTAAGAGAGAAGGGATACTGTGGAGAAACTTCTCAGTGAATATAGGATTTTATTTTAGTGTGATAGAAATGTTTTGGAAATAGATAGAGGTGATAGTTCTGTAACTTCTGTAATTGTGAATATACCAACTTTTTAGTACTAAATTACTTTAAAATAATTTTATGTCTATGTGAATTTATATGAATTTCACCTTAACAAAATTTTTTACAAATTAGACAAAGAATGTCAGATTGGATTTTAAAAGCCTATCTCTATGCTGCTTATAAGACACACATCTTAACCAAGAAATGCGAAGTTCCAAAAACAGTCAAGATGGTCTCAAAGAAAAAGAGAGAAGATGTGGTACACATGAATTCTTTTTTTTTTTTTAAACATTTATTTGTTTTTGTGACACAGAGAGAGAGTGTGAGCAGGGGAGGGTCAGAGAGAGAGGGAGACAGAATCCGAAACAGGGTCTAGGCTCTGAGCTAGTTGTCAGCACAGAGCCTGACGCGGGGCTCGAACCCACGAACTGTGAGATCATGACCTGAGCCAAAGTTGGCTGCTTAACCAACTGGGCCACCCAGGCACTCCTCATGAATCTTATATTAAGATTATTCTGAGCCTGCAGTAATTAAGAAACTCAAGGACAGACAAATTGACCAGGGAACAGTGGATATGCAGACACAGATACAATTTGATTTGTGGCAATAATGGTACTGCAGAGTAACAGTGCTTTTCTCAAGAAGTGACATCGGGTCAGTTGTGTATCCATGTGGGAGAGAAAATAAATCCTCATCCACATCACACTATACCAAAAAAAGTAAAGTTTACATAGAGTAAAAAGTGAACTCTTCTGGAATAAAGCATTTATTATATAGCGTAAAACATTTTCAAGACCTTGTAATAGGCAAATTTTTTTAAATGACACAAAAATCAGTAATCATAAAGGAAAAAGTTTATTGGATGACATTAAAATTAAAACTTCTGTTGGGGCAGTGTCTGGCTCAGTTGGGTAAGTATCTGACTTGATTTTGTCTCAGGTCATGATCTTGGGGTTGTGATATTGAGCCTTGCATCAGGCTCTATGCTGATTGTGGAGCCTGATTTAGATTCTCTCTCTCTCCCTCTGACCCTCTTCCCAAGTCACACATGTTCTTTCTCAAAAAAAAACAACAAAATTAAGACTTAAACAAGAGAAAGAAAAGATAAGGTACAGAGTGAAAGAAGATATTTGCAGCATCTAACAAAGAATTTGTCTATAGAATATGCATAGAACTACAAATAAATAAGGAAAAGACAGCCCAATAGAAAAATGGGCAAAAGAGTTGAACACGTACTTCGTGAAAGAGGAACTCCTCCATTAATGATTAGGGAAATGCAAATTCAGATGACCCCATACATTAAGAACACTGACAGTACCAAGTATTGTAAAGAAAACTGATTAGCAATATATACTAAATGTGGGTGAATGTATGACATAGCTTTCCCAGGCTTAGGTATATACTCTAGAGAAATGCATGCACAAATTTACCAAAATACATGTACAAGAATGTTTATGGCAGCTTTATTCATAATAGCTTTAAAGTATAAGCAATCTAAGTGTCCATTAATCGTGGAATATATAAATACACTGTGGAATATTCCTACAGGGGATTATTACATGGCAAAGAAAAAACATACTACTACTACCTCTAACAACATGGATGAATCTCACTATGTTGAACAAAAGAAGCTGGACACACAATAATGCATATTGTATGATTCCATTTCTGTAAATTTTAATAACGGGCTAATTTGTTATGCAAAGAAGCCAGAATTGTGATTATCCCTGGAGAAGAGTGGAACATTGTGACTGTATTACTAATAATATTCTATATATTGATCAGAGTAGTTGTAGGTGTGTGTTCACTCTGTGATACTTCATCAAGCTATACACTTACATAGTTCATACCATGTATATTGAATACTTAGTATACACCTTCCCAAGTTTGACATTCAAACCATTGATTACCTTCTGCTGTGTGTCAGTTGAATTTTCATTTTGGATTTTTATTTTCCTACTTTTATTTCCTACTTTCTGCATTGATTTTGTTTTCTTACAAATTTTTCTTAGTTTGTCAACTTTTTTCATCCATTTTTTTCTGACATTACTCTGTTTTGTCTTTATGGCCTCATGCTTCTGTTTCATCGAAACAGAATCTTTTTTGCATATATCTATATATTTTTTGTATTCTGCCAAGTATGCCAGATAATTCATTAGAGGGTGCATGTGTGTGCATATGCATGATCATTTTCTTCTTTCTTTATAATGTCCTTTATTCAGTAGCCTTTTTATTAAAATCCTATTTGTGGACTCCTTCCCCTCATGCCTCCATCCTTCCTTGAACATGATGAAATCCATTCCGACTTATTCACAGGAATCATGCAGGATTGTTGCCCTCTTCTTTTTAGTAATGTTTAAATCCTCTTGAAATCTTTATCTCAAGAATGAATTGAGTGTCCATTGTGTTTGCCATGCACTTTATGGCCAAGAGGCCAAGAGCTTTGCTATGTTAAGTTCTCACTGTTTATGTCAGTGAATCACATAACCGAAAACCCACAACTGCCAACATACATCTACTCAGATTATTACTAGAATCAACCTATTATTTCGATTTTTGGATGATAACCTCTTTTTACACACACATACACACACACACGCACACGCGCGCATACAGAACATTGCTGCCAATTGTATTACAATTTGGTCCTTTGTTGATTCCTTTCTGGAGTTTTGGTCACTGAAGTATGTAGAAAGATGGTAGTTAAGGTTCAGTACTCTGGTCTCCATAGACAGCAGTATTCATCTAACAGAGCAACAAATGTTTAATATTCTGATTCAGGCAGATCCTAAATATCACATTAGAATGTACAATGGAGTTCTGTTTCATGAGAGAAAACATAGATTGGTCTTTCCTCAATTTAGAATATTTAGAAGGGGGTACTCAGGGTTGGAGCAAGAAGAAGCTGTATTGGTGGACTCGTAGCCAGACTATTTTGAGTGGAATTCCTGGTCGCCTTTCGTTTGGTGAGTGCATTGTTGGCTGTGTGCTAAATTAAAGCCACCTAACCAGCACAGATCAGTTCTCTGGGTGTCAGCATCAGGTACTGGGGTAGTGGATTTGGCTAGAGGCAAGTATCAGACTTAGAAGGTATAATTATTACAGAATAAGAGTGAGTCACCTTGATAAACTGCCAGGTCTTATCTATTTAGTCATCAAATTTTAAGGTTACATATGGTGAGCAGAGAATAGATGAAGTCCTCCCTTCCCCCTCACACTGCAAATATATATTTTTTCCTGCAAAGATGGTTTGGGTTTTTTTGGTTAGGAATAAATAAAACAGCATTACAGTTTTAGAAAAGAAGGCACAAAGGGAAATTCCCTCTTAATCTTCTAGAAATTTTTTTTTGCTAACAATTTGGTATGGCATCTACCCAGTTTCATTATTTGAGTATATTTGTTTATATTCTGTATAGTTTCAAAACCACAAGTGAAATCATATTATGTATTCTGCCATAAATGATAATACTTATACCTATTGAGTATTTCCATGTGCCTGCAGCTGTGGCAGTTAATTTACATGTATTTTCTCATTTAATCCTCATAATCACTATATGTTGAGTTGGAGTTATACCAATCTTACCAAAACAAAAATTAGAGATGTTAAGTAACTGTCCCAAAATTTCACAGGTAGAAAGTGGCAGAGCCAGAACTCAAGCCCAGATCTTTTTGATGACAAAATCCATATTCTTTTAAAAATTTTTTTAATGTTTATTTATTATTTTGAAAGAAAGACAGAGTGTGAGCAGGGGAGGGCAGAGAGAGAGAGGGAAGCACAGAATGGGAAGCAGGCTCCTGGCTCTGAGCTGTCTGCACAGACAGCTCCCCACAGAGCTGTGAGATCTGACCGGAGCTGAAGTTGGTTGCTTAACCGACTGAGCCACCCAGGCGCCCTGACAGAATCTGTATTCTTAATTTTATTTCATTGTTCTGAACCTACTTTTTTCACTTAGGAATTCATTTTGGACATTTTCCCATGCAAGTGTACATGCATTTGTCTTAGTGGATAAAAACTCTTCTATTACTGTCCCATAATTTATTAGCAAACTTCCAGTTAATGGGTTTTTACATTGTTCCTAATCTGTACCTCTCTTTTTGTGCTAGTATCACACTATTCTAATTATTGTAACTTTACATATAGTAAGGTAAGTCACATATTTTTCCCTCTAAATTTTTTTATACTCAGTTCATTTTTTTAGAATAATGATATATTCAGTCTGTAACGTTCTCCAACATCCCTGTTATAATTTTAACCAGAATTATGTTAAAGAATATAGTGGCTAGGATTTTAATCAGCATGGTGTTGATCAGTATAGATGAATTTTGAGTGAGGGTCTGGCTGAAACAAGTTTTAAGTTCTTGTCTCTAGTCCTCAGGTCTGGGAATCCATGGACCCAAACATATACTTAATTGGTTGTTTGGGGGGGCATTTGAGTATTGCCAGAGTCACTCATAACCATGGTTTTTGGCTTTGTGGATCATAAATCTCTTGTAAAAGCATTTGGAAGATATGTGCTATCATCCCTCAATGGCGCATAAATATAGAGCCTTATATACAATTTTAGGGTATTAGGAAAACCTGAAATCTACTTATGGGTCACAGACTAATAATTCTTGCTATGGAAACTGAAGAATACCAAAACAGAGAACTGTTGTATGTAGTCTTGGAAAGTCCATTATGTTACTGTGTGCAAAGAAAAATATTTTTGTGAGATATGGATTGATAATCAGATATTATACCCAAATAGTAGGAATGTTAAATTTCCCTGATGACCTTGGACCAAGAATAAGGACT
The DNA here is from genome assembly GCF_006229205.1 of Suricata suricatta. Lineage (NCBI taxonomy): Eukaryota > Metazoa > Chordata > Mammalia > Carnivora > Herpestidae > Suricata > Suricata suricatta. The sequence continues at coordinate 56,491,583 of NC_043702.1, forward strand.
TAGAATAACAGTCTTGGGAATAACTAAGGTAAAAATAAGGAGCACTTAGAAAGACAGGCAGAAGAGAAAAAGGCATTGTGTTTGGACAGCACATGAATTTTCGAGTCTCTTAGACCTGAATTTGAATCTTAGCTTTGTCACTTACTAGCTGTGGGAATTTAGGCAAGTCACATGTTCTCCCTAGCCTAAATACATTACAACTGCTCTTAACAAAAATAATAAAATACATCAAAAAATAGAGCATTTCTTAAGTTAAATATGAGACTATTAGAAAGAAGAGTCAAAACAGATGAGTGAGGAATTCAAGGTGAGTTTGGATTTTTTCTTTTCTTAGTAAAAACTCGTTCTTGTAGAATGTTAAGACTAGAAGCCTGAATTAAGATTTCACTAAGAAAGCCAGTGTCATTAGTAAAACATCAGAAATTTGAAGAAAAGGACTAATGAATGATATTTAGATTGGGAGAAGATGTATGTGTGCTTTAAAGGGGTACTCAAGAGAATATTTTGCCATTTTGTAAATGACTGGTATTTAATCTTTTAACAGTCATAATAACAATGGCAACAGATAGCATTTATTGAAAATTCGCTCTGTGCTAACGACTGCGAAACACCTTGTATGCATTATCTCACTTGATCTTCACCACAACCCCCAGGAGTAGATAGTGTCATCATCTATGATTTATTAATAAAGTAATAGATCACAAACCTGGCAAATGGTAGACCTAGGATTTATTTTCACATTTAAGCATTAAGCTGTTACCTCTCCAAGAGTTCAGATATCCAAGAATTTTTGCATAATCTTCATTATGTATATAGGTTTTTGAAAGTGAAAACTTTGTTAAAGTTATCAAAACAAGTTATCCTCCTCATCTGTATTTCTCCGTACTGATGTTACTAAAGAAATTACGAAATCCTAATGTTACTTCTGATACCTCAAGCATTAAGGTGTTTTTATGTTTTTCTTGTGTTCCAAATTGTTAGAAGTAGGTTAAATGTGTATTATTTTCTCAGTTAACCATATTCAATTAACTGGAACCTTTTTACTGTTCTAACCATAATTATTAATATATGTGTTTATGTATAAGCATAGGAAAAAATTTAGTTCATGAAGTGTTATATACAAATAAGTCCAAATGTTTTCTTTAATCTGATTAGAAGTTTTTCGGATAAGGAACATAAAACATCTTTTAATTTCTTGCTAAAATTAAAATTAATTTTTATGTAAGAAAAATAGCACATCACAACTATACCATATAATGGTCATTTATGTAAAAGAATCTTATCAGAGAGTGATCTTTTTTATTTGTCTTAGATAAACTGGCACCTTTTAATAATCTAAGGTAGCTTTTCTTGGCTGTTCAGTCTTTTATGGGGATAATTAAGAGAGTACTGAGTACAACATAAAGTTTTAAAATTCAACTCGTCAAACATTTGGTTATAATCTATAAATATTTTTGAAAGATTTGAAAATTGGAGTACCTGGGTGGCTCAGTCAATTAACCATTTGACTCTTGATTTTGGCTCAGGTCATGATCTCATGGTTGTGAGATTGAGCCCTATGTAAAAAAAAAAAAAATTGAGTGTGGCTTTAATGAATATACTGTTTGAGAACTTTAATTATGAGTTAATTCTCTTTAAAATTTTACCATTTCTAATTTGTAGTTTAATGTGTTGGTGTGAGGGGGAAACAACTAATGCCAAAAAGATTTTTTATAATATTTCTATGTCTGCAGTGATTGTGTAGTTAATTTAAAATGAAAGAGAAATACTGAAATTCCTTCACTAATGATCAGCATTTATTGAGGCCTGTTGGTTTTGTAAGTGTTTATAGTTACAAAGGTATTTTACACTTTTTATATGATTAAAATTTAATTTTCTTCCTTATTTTTGATTTGGCTTTCTTCTGTCTATTCTCTTTTCTTTCTTTAATTGAAAATACTAATGGAACCAAATATAAGATGGTACCACTGTTTTCTCCTTTTGTATAATCTTGTTGCGTGTCTCTACATAAGCTGTTCTGGCCACTCATCATAGTAACCAGCTGGGCCATTTCACCTGCTGGAGCCATTAAAGAGGACTCTCTCCCCCTAGATTAATCCCCTCCGACATTAGTTTTTTGCGCTGACAACTGGAGCAGGCATTCAGAATTTGCAGGTGGCCAGTGTGACGCACATAATTGCCTACAATTTTAGGCAATGAATAAAAATGGTCTACATTACTTGTCAAAGGTTGTATATGCAGTGCCAAGTGAGATCTATGGGAAGCCTTTTAGGGTTTAAAGAACAGTTAATAGCAAGGCTGCACAGGGCTTTTTTAATCATAATGCATTTGTAATATAGCACTTTGATCTTCTCCTTGTAGGAAATGGTGTTACATTAGCCACTTTTAAACATTTATGAGTGAAATTCAGTTATAGAAGAGTAAAAGTGATTATTCTTAAGCAGAACATGTTAGATTTCATTAAAAGTTTTCAGCTTGCCCCTTCCTTGTTAAAATCTGTGGGAAGTCCTTTTCCTGGAGAGTTTCAAATCAGGATCTAAGGACATACGCTTTTTCCTTATTTTTCCTGTTGGTAACAGCAAGATTTGGAAGGAAGGTATACTAAATACTGAGGTAATTTATACAAGAGGATATTTATAGAAAAATAACTGATTTATGGTAAATACATCGATGAAAACCCAAGAACTCTATTACTAATAATTGTGTGTTGCAATAAAATTTTGAGAAATGCATATTTAAAACATATCCATAAATTATCTTTAACAACAACAACAAAAAAACCAGATGACTCTCAAATGCACTTCTTCTGGAAGAGCTAAGTTTGACCTTTCAGACCCAAGAGCCTTTTATTAACACCTGCCTGTAAGAAGAACCTTGCCACACGCAGCTTTTAGATTCAGAACCACAAAACTGATGAGGAAAGACTTGAAGGGTTCAGTTTGTGTCACTTGCTGTTTGCCGTTTCCATTTCACAGATGATTAATCTTTCTGTGAAGAAAGGCTAGAGAAACAAAGCACATTGGGCTCTTCCTGCAGTTACTCCTTCTGAATGCACACTAGCTTGCTAACTAAAAGGCCTTTAGATTTCCAGCAGAGAGAGATGTTCTGAAAGTGAATGCAGCTGGTTGGAGGTCACCAGTGCAGGGCTCTTGCCATTGTGTAATGGAGGCTTTGGCAGGTTTGGGGGTGGGGGGGCGTGGTGTTGGAGCGGACACAGGAGAAATGGGCAGGACGAAGGTGTTGGCAAAAAATTAATTCAGAATTAGAAGGGTTTTGGTCAGCTGATTTAATATTTTAGAGGGTAGATCATCAATAATAGGCTCAATTTCATCTATTTTGTTTGTTTTTCTTTTTAAGGAAAAAATTATAATTCAGTCTCTTCCAGTATTCCTCCCTCCCTCCATTTTCTAATAGCATGTTTATCTTGCAAGTGGCATCAGTAGGTGATGTTGAAATATTATTAACTTATAATCTTTGGTGTATGTGAATTGTCTTGAAAATTTTAAGACTGTTACTAATTGTGCTAGTATTCCACATTTTATATGTTCAAATGTTGATGCCACAACAATATTTCATCGGTATTTGGATTTTTAATGAGGCATTGAAAAAAAACGATCTGTGTGATTTAGTTCCCCTTTCATGTAAAATTGACTTTTTATTGTGAGGATTTGAAAACTTTTAGTTTTACTATTTAGTATCTAAATGTTTAGTATCCACCCTGTATTTACTTTTTTCTCAATCTTGTATAGGATATAATGTGCAAAGTCAAATCCTGGGTTATAGATCAAAAGAAACCTGTTCGCTTCTATCATGATTGGAATGACAAAGAAGTAAGTTATAAACTTTATGCCACCTAATACTGCCTTGGGTTTGATTTCTTAGAGAATGAATTAGAGTTGTCATTATTTTATATTTTTTTGTTATTAATATCCAGTTAAACTTTATTTCTGTCAGTGAGTGCTTGTTCCCAGGCTTGTTATTATTTTCTTTTCCCCTACTTCTGGTATTGCGTAACAGCAACTCTTTTACAAACAAGAATTATGAAAATGAAAATGGCTACTTGTTTAATAAGAATTTACTTTCAAGTCATTCAGTGACTTGCTCAACTGTTTAAAAGGATTCTTTCTCTATCTCCCACTTTAGATTGAAGTGTTGAATAAACACTTATTTCTGACTTCAAAACCAATGGTCTACTTGGTTAATCTTTCTGAAAAAGACTACATTAGGAAGAAAAACAAATGGTAAGTTTTTCCTTCTAGATATATTCAGATATGTCATGTCTGTGTCCACACATACACACATACACATGCACATACACATGCACACAACACGAACTTACTGCTATGTGATTTTAATTTTTTTCTCCTTATTATTAAAAAGCTTAAAATGGATGAGAAAGCTTTATTTGATGGTTATATTCTGAGACGAATCTCATAATCTACACTGAGAACTTAAAAAACAGTTAAATTAGGCAATATTGAATCATGCATACTTATTAAATTTAAATTTAATAGACATTATTGTTTGTTTCCTTTGCAAAATGAGAATTAATGTAGTTAAAGCAATAATACTTTTTAAACTAAGAATTTCTAACTATTGATATTATATGTGGCTTTAAAATATCCACTTGAGATTGTAGCTGGGTGTAAATTTTAACGTCCTGATTAAATGCTTGAAAAAAAATTTTTTTAATTAAAAAACTTTCTGGAGGTGGGGGAGAAGATCAGGTTTCTGTTTCAAATACTTATTTTAAAGTGTACGAAGGTAAAAACTCTGCATTCATGTGTTGATTGTCATTTTTGACATGTAACCCAACTATGCAGGGTTTCCTTCATTCACAAATAACTTACAAAAATCCTGTGTTCGTGTAACATGTGGGCATGTGCACATACACTGCACTCACTTTGACTTGCCTCACTGGACCCTCAGTGCTTTGTACTATTAAGTCATACAAACAAATCAAAACTATCCAAAGCAGAATATCTGCGTTCTCTTAAAATATATTGTCGGTTTTTCCCTGTACTTCATTAAGTACTTAGATGCACATGGTTTCAATTTTCCATTAAAAATTCTCATTTCCATATGATATCAAAGAGTGAGAAGCTTTAAACTGAAAAATAAACATTCATAGACTGGAAGCCAAAACAATAATTAATGTCAGATGGTTAACTCCAATAAATGATTAGAATAAATTCTGTGAAATTACTGCAACTAAAAATGCCCTGTTGATATTGCTTTAAGGAAATTTTATATTCTAGAAAGCATAAACTTCATATGAAAATTTAGTTCTACCTGGTCAGTGCCCTCCAGTAGATGATTAACTTTAAAATAATCAGTTCTGTCTTGTTCTAAATTCTTATAAATTTGATGATTAATGTGTTAAAAATTGTTACCTTTGGGAAGGAATTTTAAAATTTATTACTTGACCTCAGTTAATAAATCTTATTGTAGTATGAATGGTAAGGTTTCCTGAGGCTTCATAAAACAATACAGACATCAAAGTTTACATGAAAAGGGATGAGTCAGTTTCCTTGCCCAAAGGGGCTTCTCACACCTGTATTTGGATGATTACAGGTAGAACTCCCCGGCTCTAATTGTATAGTAAATACCATTTCCCAGACCCTAATGGTAGACAGGCTGCTTGGGAGACGCCAGTCTGTGATTTAGCTGTCGCCAGACACCCCATGTTTTTTGTGAGACCAGTTGTGATGATGATATGGTTATAGCCAATTGAAAGCAAACTCTTGTCTAAATAGCAAATTTTAATTTATAAAAATGTACAGGTATGAGAGATCCTTTTTATAAAACCGAATTTTAGATTTTATATATAACTAATGATCTGGTTTGGGGTTGTGTGTATGTTTGGTGGGTAGTGAAGGATCAGATCTTGTGGAAGTTAGTGTAATTGTAGCTGAAAGATCAAAGACTGGGTAACTGAGTGATGTTCCAGAAGAGAATTTACCACATAGCCATTTTCTGTACAGTTTCTGCCGCCTGCTGTTCCTATTTTCCCTCAAGCTAGCCATTGACTACCCCCTGTGCATCCCTGCTCGTAAAAAATGATTGAGGAAGTATTTGTCATGTATTTATGAGTGGGAAACATTGTGTGATAGGGAATGGCATCTACTGGAGCCAGAAAGATTGCCATTTTCCTTTCATTCAGCCACTCTGCTACAGCTTTAAATCCTCTGTTTATTCAACATTGCCTTTGTATTAAAGTACAGAATAAATTTTTATTATGAAGGATATGAACACTGGGTTCTCATCATTTATAAAGTTGCAAGCAGATGTAAATAGTTAAGATACATTTTAACCACTAAATCCTTTTAATTTGTGTTAGCATCTTGTGTTTTTGGAGTGTTTATATCTAAGCTCCATTTGCATTCGTTGCCCCTTTAGCAAAAGAAAAAGTTTTGTAGTTTAAGGCTATTATGTAATGTTACTGTAGCAAATGAAGACTGTTGCAGGAATAAATATTTTCATGGTCTTTTAGATCTAGAAAACTATTCTAAATGATCAGGAAAGAGGAGGAGGAAGGCTTTGTGATTTGGGCCATGAGAGGAAGACTGAAACTATATTTTAGCAGGTCACCATTTCAGATGTAATGAACATTTTAATTATGAGTTAGAGTTTACTTTAAATTTAAATGGTAACATTGTTTTTCAATCTTAGAAAAGAAGAAAGCACTTTGAAAGATAAGTCTGTTGTGTTTTTGAGTAGATACATTGACCTTTCCAAAGATGTAAAAATTGGAATGGCTTCAAGCATCTTCTCACTGGCTTTAACAATGTTGAATTAGTCATTTTGTTGATTTATGATTAATACCTAGCCCCTTGAAGAGAAGCTGACATGGCAGCTGGGTTAGTTACAGTTGTGTTATGATCAGATGACAGTAATCAAGATCAAAAAGCCTTCTTTTTTATTATTACAAATTGTTCTTTGAGTGAATTAAACTATGTAGAAGTTGTAGTCTCGATGGATGCCAGTGATTTTTGAACACTTGAGGATTTCATATTTTAAACATGATCTGTTGTTACCTATAACTAATATTGTACTTTATGCAGTATTTTCATTTGAGATTGCCTACTGAGTTATGTTGTCAAGCAGGTACAGGACATCAGAACTGTCAAACCATTCTTAATTAGGGGGTTAAATTTCAATCTTTGCACCTTTGCTGCTCTGTAAGTATTATATGCCACCCAGTTATGAAATCAGTAAAGCAAACTAAATTTAGACATCTTGTATACCTACATAGCTCCCAATTGTGTTTTATTTTTGTGTTCTCTTATCCCAATCTTTCTTAAAACTATTGGTAAAGGATCATTCCATTTTATTGCTTATTATACTATGTGTTAATATTCAACTGGAAACTATGGCAAAAATTTAAGAAATTCAGACTTCTGGTGTGTATGTGTGTGTATAAACATGTCTATTTGCATATGCCTTGGTGAGCTTGTGGTCACTAAACATTACCCTTTGACTAATATTATATGAATCAATTAATCTAAGTGTTGACATTGATTCAAGATAGGTAGACAAATATATGCTGTCTTTTAAGCAGCTGTGACATCAAGGGCAGTGTTTCAGTTTTACTAAATGAATTTTAAATAGAAAAAGGTTTGATTCTTACTATTCTGTGATTCAGTCCCCTCATCCCCACTTTTCTGTTTTTGTTAGTTTTCCACATAATTTGTATACAACAACTAAAAATTGTTTGGCGATACTATACAGTGTGTGCCTGGTTAGGAAGAGAATAAATCTAACATTTTCTTGTTTTCTTGAATTGTGTGTGAGAATTACAGGTACTGTATCTTAGCACCTATGCATGAAGAAGGAAGTATGTCCATTTTTTACATATAATTTTGTATATATGTATACCTATCTATATATACATAGATATATATGTACATACATGTATCTATAAATATAAAACTTTCTGTAAAATTCTAAGAAGTCATCAATTTCTGAGATTATTTATTGAAGCTAGAAATTTATGCTGCTGTGGAAAATCACACTGTTACACATTTGATTTACTTGAAATAGATAAAAAGGGAATAAGTAATTATTCTCGAATACTCATTTTAGTTTAAGAGCTTCTCAGGTAGATTTGAAATTAATTTTAATTCACATAAAGTTTTCAGGAACATACCCTATTATATAAAGCAAGACTCACATGTATGAGATTTTTAAATGTTTTCATCACCCACTAGTCTGGCAAAGGAAAAGGCCAGAAATATCCATGCAGCATTTTGGGGGGATTATAATTTCTCTTTTTAATCACTTGTGGTTCACATAGTTTTGGGGGTTGTTGTGTCTCCTTCATCTTGAAGTACTTAACACTGTGAAGCCTATGAGGATACTTTACTGATTCTGAGTAACTACAGTAACATAATGCTGGTAGGTTTATTTTAACAGGTGAGGGGGTTTTTTTAGCTGAATTAAATTTTATGAGCAATAATTTGTAATGGTTTTCATAAATCAAATACTTTTTTAAAATGATTCCTTTATGAGAACTAGTGCTTAATTTGCTCCTTTGACAGATATGAAGGGGTGATAGGGCAGGTCAAGGGTATTCTGGATGTCTAAACCAAGCAAATTTTTTTAAAATATGGGATTGATTAAATTGGTGCACTTCTCTACAAAATATTCTTAATTTTACTTGTGATAAATGAATCTAAAAAATTGTCTTAAAGAGCCCTTCTTCATTTTACAGTCTTTTGTTTTTGCTACTAGATGATTCTCAACTGTCCCCTCTTTTTATTTGTATTATGATAAAGCGTTGGAACAGTATCATATATACTACAAATTGGGATTTCAAATAATTTTCGGCAAATGGATTTTGTGGAATTATATCAGAACTTCTTAGTTCAGAACCCTGAAAGTTAAGAAGAATATACTAGAGCAAAACAACTTTTTTTAATTACAAGAAACAGAACTCTAAAAGAAGTGGGAGGGATTATTGCCCATTCAGTAATCTTTTTACTTGGATAGATCTTTAGCATTTGTACATATATGTACATGAAATAATACTTATAAATTTCTTTTATTAAATTGATTTTGGTTGCCCTTTCAGCAATTTCATATTCTTATCAAGTGATATTAGGGCCCTAGAGTGCTTAGTCATTATGAAACCAAATAACACCTCTGATGCCATATTATGAAAAAGATTATTATAGAAGAAAGCACATCTTTTATAGGAATATAATGCTATTGACCCACCCTATTGTGCATTTTAGGAATTTGTCCTGGGTTATTTGCATTTTTGCCCAAGACTTTATAGACAATAATTTCTATTTGCAAAATGGTTCACTGAATTTGAGAAAATCATACATTGGGGAGGGTCATTTGTTATTTTCATTAGCACCATCTGTTGACTTACTGATTTATGAGTGATGTAATTTGTCAAATAATCAGGGCATTTATCTTTTTTTAAAGTAGTTGAATAATTTTACTGCATATAGTAGGAAAACATTTCATAAAATTGTTTCTAGCTTTGAGAGGCTAAAGTTCTTTTTAAAAAAAAGTGTTCTCTTATCAGAGAGGAGTTCTATAGAGGGATGGGTGAATTAGGTGATAGGGACTAAAGAGTGCACGTCTCACCATGAGCACTAAGTAATGTATAGAATCATTGAATCACTCTGTTGTGCAACTGAAACATAACACTGTACATGAACTAGAAATAATTTTTTTTAAAAAGGAACAAATAAAATGTTTTCCACAAAAAATAAAAGCAAACAGTTGTTCTCTAAGATTCTCTTATATGAAATTAACATATATATTCCCCATCCATGCACACATATGTAATCTAAGAAATGAAAGGCAAAGTTTTACTTATATAGTGTTTTTCAAACTACAAATGATTTATATACACAAAAGAATTCCCCTGCCTCTCTACTTTGGTGAACAATTCAAGGACTATTAATATTTTTAAAAAATTGTGCCCTGGCAATTAAGGTCCTCTAAATTTTGTTTCCAAAACTGTGAGATGTGATGAGCTACATTCATAAAATGGGAATTTTGACTAGTACTAGTTGATGGAGAGGTTTAAAGCCCAGAAATTTTAGGACTGTTGGGGGTAGGAGATATAGAACAGGGCCTTGGGAAGGGTTTGGAATAGAGCCTAAATATAGGATCTGCATCAGTTTTTCCTAGGAGAAGCTATAGAAAAGGAAAGGAGAGGATGCCCTTTTGGGCAGTTTCAGTGTTTTGTCTAATATCCTGCTTGTGCAGAATAGAAAGGGAGCATTATGTTCTCTGCCCTTCATTCCTCTGCTCTCTACTGTATTCCCCAGTCATAAGATCTACCTTTGGAGTTAGTGTTGTAGTTCAGCTACTACATTATGAGTTAAATAGACCAGACCAAAATCCTGGGTACCACTAATAACATTGTGTCTGTAAAGAAGATGAATTCTATGAAACTTGGAGCATATAGTCTATATGTAAATTAGGTAGTATATATTATGAGGACTTTTGGTATATTAAGAGTACTGCTGGGGCACCTGAGTGGCTCAGTCGGTTGAGTGTCTGACTCTTGGTTTTGGCTCAGGTCATAATCTCACAGTTCACAAAATCAAGCCCCACATTGGGCTCTGTGCTGAGAGTGTGGAGTCTTCTCAGGATTCTCTCTCTTTCTCTGCCCATGTCCAAGTGCTCACATATGTTCTCTCTCTCTCAAAATAAATAAACTTAAAAAAAAAAAAAAGAATACTGCCACTTTAGACTTTGAAATATTAGTTTTGTGGTCCTTATTTGCTGCTAACTTGCTCTTTTGACCACAAGCAAATTACTTAGTCTTTCACATATTGAAGATAATTCCTCAGAATGTTCACATAAAATATATTCTGTATAAACAATATTTCCCAGATTTAATTACCGTAATGCAAAAAGAATACAATCATAGAAAAAGGACTTGTTTAGTCTTCTAATGTATCTTCTGAATGTATTCCCTTGGTTTTTCTTTTCATGATACGGATAAAGGAATAAAATGCATCATACATATGTTTATAACTGTTAATTCCATGCTTTGAGATAGTTGTCTTCCAAAACAAAATGAACAGTAGAGAACTATCTCTGTTGTGCCAGTAGTGATAAAACTCCCCTGACATCACCACCATCTTCCATGACTCCACTCCCATCTCCTCAGGTTGGGCCCTGGGACTTTACGATTGGCAGGTTAGAGTTTTTTATTTCTTGACTTCCATTAGATGAAATCATTATTTAGTTGTTACAGTAGCATATTTAAAAAAATAATAAAGGCTTATTCTTTTTTAAATTTATTTATTTATTTTGAGAGAGAGAGAGACCATGGGAATTGTGGGGGTGGACAGAGAGACCAAGAGAGGAGAGAGAGAATCCCAAGCATGTTCCGTGCTGCCCACACAGAACCTACCGTGGGGCTCAAACCCACAAAGCCACGAGATCATGACCTGAGCTGAAACCAAGAGTCGGACACTTAACCAGGCACCCCAGTGCCCCAGGTGCTCCAGTGCTATTTAAAAAGCCTTTCCAAAAAATTTCATTGTGATCTCCTATAACTCATTTTCTCTATTTTTGAATATATGTATGTGTGTGTGTTGGAGGTGATGCAGTGAAAGTTAGTGAAGAATTAAGTTCATCTCTAAGATTCCCTTCCCATGCTAGAATTTTGTAATTTTGATGAATTAGATTTAGCAGATTCACAAAGAAAAGATGCCTATGCAAATACCTTCCCAACCTTCACATATAGGTTTGTCATGGTAGTTTTTCTAACTGTGGAACTATATAGAGCATTTCTGGGGTTGTAAATACCCAATTTACAAGCAACTTTTCTGGCTGTGTTGGAGATAAGACCTGGTCTTTCACTCTGCCCCTCTTTTACATCTCTTCCCCTTGAAAATAAGTCTTTTATGGGTCTCCCTATGTTCCCATCTTTCCTCAGAGTGGGCAGCTATTCTTTGGCTAGAATGAGGACAAAGTAGAAATAAAACCTCTTTGTAGAATTGGTATATCTACATTTGAGGGTAGTTACATGACTCAGACTATTGAATCTCCTTAAGCTAATGTGACCTGGAAAGCATTTCCCCATTGGAAGCAGTAGATTATAAAATGCCCTCAGAAGCCTACTTAATTCATAACATAGTAGAAATAGTGCAGTGTGGGTGAGATATATTTTGGTATCTGTGACCATTTTTACCTCCAGTTTTTAAATTCCCCTTAAAAACATGTTCCAAAATAACTGACTTAGGTACTTTGAGTACACCCCTGTCTATAAAGTTTGGGGCTGTACATTTGTATCCACTCAGTCTTTTAAATGCTTTCATAAGAAGAGAAACTCATTGGGGTGCCTGGGTGGCCCAGTTGGTTAAGCACCTGACGCTTGATTTCAGCCTAGGTCACGATCTCAGGGTTCATAGGATGGATTCAGCACTGTCCACGGCTGTGTTGGGCTCTGCGCTGATAGCATGGGATCCTCTTCCACTCTCTCTCTGCCCCTCTCTCGCTCCTGTATATTCTCTTTTCTCTTAAAATAAATAAATTTTTAAAAGAGACATTAATTTCATAAAAACTGGGATCATGAATATAAATTTCAAATTTACGTTTCTTATGAAGACTGAACTCATTGAGGAAGTGGATACTATGTTTTCTTTTTCCTTTTCTAAGCAGATAATTATATCGAGCCCTTCTGGGTGTCATGTACCATTCTAGACAGTAAGCAGAAAGAGACTTTACCTCCCCCTAAGCCTTATAGTCTAATGGGATGATAAACAGTGAGTGAATAAATATTTAATGTGTCAGGAGATGATTGAAACAATGAATAAAAATAAAGCAGGGTAAGGGGGTGCCACTTCAGTTAGGGTAGTCCAGGAAGGCCTTTTTGAAATAAGGGAGTGAGCCATGGGAGAATCTGAAGAAGGCTCAGTCCAGGGAGAGGGAACAGCAAATGCAAAGGCACGCATGACAAAGCACTGAAAAAGTAAAATCTGAAAACAGCTGCTTGAAAAGAACTTTGTAAATTCTTATTCATTGCAATTAAATAGATTTTCTTAAAACATATCCTAAATATGTTGTAAAAGTGAATTCAGGGTTTCAAGAGTTCATCGTTTATTTTCTAGGTTATGATAGTTAATTTCTCATAGTACAGAAAGGTTTTAGTGTTTTAAACAGCCTTTAAAGTCCTGTTTGCGAATATATAGATTTACTTTGAATTTCATCTTTTTCATGCTTGTCTAGTAATGTGCTGACACTACGATTCACAAAACACTTCTTTTAAAAGTCCCTCAATGGGGCACTTCTTGGGATGAGCACTGGATGTTGTGGAAAGCATTGTGACAATAAATCATATTTCAAAAAATAATAAATAAATAAAAGTCCCTCAATGTATGACCTCAAAGAAGCAGATTGAACTTTACTAAAAATAATAGTAACTTGGGGTACCTGGCTGGCTCAGTCAGTAGGGCATGCAGCTCTTCATCTCAGGGTCATAAGTTCAAGCCCCATACTGGCAGTAGAGATTACTCAAAAATAAAATCTTTTTTTAAATTGATTTATTTAAAAATTTATTTTTATTTATTTTTGAGAGAGAGACAGACAGACAAAGCACAAGCCAGGAAGGGGCAGAGAGTATCCAAAGCAGGCTCCAGATTCTCAAATGTGGGGCTTGAACTCATGGACTGGACCGTGAAATCATGACCTGAGCCGAAGTCTTGACACTTCACTGACTGAGCCACCCAGGCACCCCTCAAAATTAAAATCTTAAAAAAAAAAAAAGCAATTTTACATTGGTCAAAACTTTACGGTATTGTAGTTTACATAGTTCATTGGATCCATAGACAAATCCTGACCTGGCCCACACAACATTGTACTGTTCCGGCATTGAATTAAATTTTCACTAAAATGAAACATTTCATCATTTGATCAAGAGATCTGTATTTTAGGTTAGGAATGGGTTAAATTAGCTGAGAGGTAAATGAGATTAGTGTTTCCATTAATTAAAGATACAAAGGTACCCTTTCAGTACTTTGTAATATTTGTCATTAAGATCAAGGAGTAGTCAGTATTCCTGGATAATTATCAACATTTTCCTTAGAAATTCTTTTAAAGAGAACTGTATAATCTGTGGAAAACATTTTTGGGTTTAGTCCATTTTGATATTTAAAAGAAAAATAATACCTGTCTTGGGTAATCATTTTTTGGCTTTTTTCTTGTTTTAAATGATGTTCCAAAAGATTTTTCCCAATGAGCATTATCTGGATGTCTGAAACATGAAGGTCACCAGTAGTTTTCATACATAATTTATATTTAAAATTGTTGCCTTTTAAATTGTGCCATTTTTCTTTTGTCTGAATTTGATGTGTAAATGAACAGGGAAGTGAAAGAATATCATGAATTAGAATAATGACAAATTCCTATGCCTAAAATGTTGTATTAATTGTAGTCGGCATCAGGTTAAATCTTAACTGAACACCTAACTATATGCCAGTTACATTTAAGACTTCCCAGAACCTTATGAAATAGGTACCATTGTTATTTTAAGGAAGGCAAAACAAATATAGAGAGATTGAGGAACTTGGCCAAGATTGTATAGCCAATGATGCTAAGATTCAAACCTAAGCAGTTTATCTCTAGAGCTCATGATCTTTACTACTATGCAGTGGTATCTCACCTTTGGACTATTGGTGGTGGGAAAGGTAGACCAGGTCTGAGCAATAGGTCATAGACACTATATTTCCTATCACTGTAAGTTTCATTTAGATAAGGTTTTGTTGTTCTTAAACAGTTAACACACTGTGAAATTTGAGACTATAAAAGCTCACTATAACCTGATTAGAGAATGCCAACTGAAGACAATATAAAAATTGTTACCTAAACTGTATCTTTATTTTCATGAACTTATCATATTCCAAACATGTAGCAATTTAATAACCCTTTAAAGGGATAGTAAAGTAGTTTATATATTTTGACATAGAAAATAACATATTATCAATCATTTTTTAAGATAAGTAGTTTCTTCCACCACTTTTTTAAAAATTAATTAATTTATTTATTTTTGAAAGTGCGAGCAGGAAAGGGTCAGTGAGAGAGGGAGGTACAGAATCTGAAGCAGGCTCCAGGCTCTGAGCTAGCTGTCAGGACAGAGCCCAACATGGGGCATGAACCCACAAACCATGAAATCATGACCTCAGCCGAAGTTGGACACTCAACTGTCTGAGCCACCCAGGTGCACCCACGACTTGGTTGTTTTGTTTGTGTGTTTTTAACCATATAGTGATCTATTTCCTACATTTTCGATAACTTGGATTTGTTTTTGAGACCTTCTTAGAGTAGGGAATTGTACGTGTGTATATCTTTTACTAGATAAAGTACAAATAGATAATTTGTATAATACTATTTAAATTCTATATTTGTACATAGCAGTGTAATGGAAAGAACATTATATATACGTATGTATGTATATATGTGTATGTATGTATACATACAACCAAGTCTCGGGCAAAATAGGTAGGAACTACTGTTGTGCATATGTTATATGCTGGACTTTGGGGCACTGACATAATATGTTCTCTTATTTGGATTACTCCTCATCACAACCTTGGAATGCAAATATTTACCTATTAGAGAAGTATGAAGTGAGAAACCTAGTTAAACATTTTAAAGACAGCTTTTATCTTGAGCTCATGAGAAAAAGTATGAAACGTTATTGCATATAAAGCATACTTTTCATGAAACAAAAAATATAGTGGGTTTTTTTTTTATGGTTGTATTCTAGTGAAAATTGCACAAGAACCCATACCAACTAGAGGATTGGAAATAAAGGAAATAAAAATAAATAAGTAAATTATATGGCCAATTAATCTATCACAAAAGAGGCAGGAATGTAAAATGGGTAAAAGACAGTCACTTCAACAAATGGTTCTGGGAAAATAGCTACATACAAAAGAATGAAACTAGACCACTTTTACACCATAAAACTCCTAGAAGGAAACCGACAGTAACTTCTTTAACATTGGCTATAGAAACAGTTTTTTAGATATGTCTCCTCAGGCAAAGGAAAGAAGAGGAAAAATAAGCTATTGGTTCTACACCAAAGTAAAAGGCTTTTTCACAGCTAAGGAAACCATCAACAAAACAAAGAGGCAGCCTATGAATGGGAGAATATATTTGCAAATGATATATCTGATATCCAAAATATATAAAGAACTTATACAGCTCAATAAAATAAAATCCAATTAAAAAATGGGCAGAGGACCCAAGTAGACATTTTTCCAAAGAAGACATACACAGGGCCAATAGACACATGAAAAGATGCTCAACATCACTAATCAGGGAAATAGAAATCAAAACCACAATGAGATACCACCTCGTCCTGTCAGATTGACTAAAATGAAGAAGACAAAAACAAGTGTTGATGAAGATATAGAGAAAAAGGAACCCTCATGCATTGTTGGTGGGAATGTAAATTGGTAGAGCCACTGTAGAAAATAAGGGTTCAATCATTCCACTATTGAGTATTTGCCCAGAGAAAATGAAAACACTAAGTTGAAAAGATACGTGCACCCGTGTTTATTTGCAATAACCCCAACCTGGAAGCAGCTCAAGTATTCATCCCTAAATGAATGGATAAAGAATGTGTATATATACACACATCTTAGATTGTCCCACATAATGGAGTATAACATGCCCATAAAAAAGAATGAAATCTTAGGGCGCCTGGGTGGCTCAGTCGGTTGAGCGTCCGACTTCGGCTCAGGTCATGATCTCATGGTTCGTGGGTTCGAGCCCCGCATCGAGCTCTGTGCTGACAGCTCGGTTCCTGGAACCTGTCTTGACCTTCCCCTGCTCACATTCTCTCCTCCCCCAAAATAAATAAAACATTAAAAATTTTTTAAAACATGAAATCTTGCCATTTGCAACAACATGATGGATTTAGTGCTAAGTGAAATAAGTCAGAGAAAGACATGTAATTTCACTGATGTGGAATTTTGAAAAATAAATGAACAAACAAAGCAAAAAAGACTCTTTAAACAATATTTTTATGTTTATTATTGAGACAGAAATAGAGCATGAATGGAGGAGGGTTAGAGAGAGAGGGAGACACAGAATCTGAAATAGGCTCCAGGCTCTGAGCTGTCAGTACAGAGTCCCATGTGAGGCTCAAGCCCACAAACTGTGAGGTCATGACCTGAGCCAAAGTCTGACGCTTAACCGACTGAGCCACCCAGGTGCCCCCAAAAAGATTCTTAAATACAGAAAAACTGGTGATTGCTTAAAGGGAGGTGGGTAGTGAAGACAGTGAAATAGGTAAAGGAGAATAAGAGTACACGTATCTTCATGAGCACTGAGAAATGTATAGAATTGTTGAAACATTATACATTGAAATCTAATATAACACTGTATGTTAATTATACCTGAATTTTTTAAAGATAGCAATTTCTCATTTTCTTTTATTTCTCCTAAATATACATATTTTTGGTTTTTTTAATATTGTAGTGTTCTGACTTCTGAAATTTACAAGGATATGATCACTTACATTTTCTCTTCCTTTCACTGTATTTTTGTTTACTCTCTCCTTCCCCCAACAAAAACAAAACAAAATAAAAAACAATGCTTTTTAGTATCCAACTAAAAATTTATTTAGGCATGTAACCAAATTTCATATTTGGTGATATTTTACTGTTTTATGAATGCTCAAGACTGACCTTCCTTCCTTCCTTCCTTCCTTCCTTCCTTCCTTCCTTCCTTTTATTTATTTTGAGAGAGAGAGAGCAAGGAAGGGAGGGGCAGAGCAAGTAGAGAGAGAGAGAATCCTGGCAGGCTCTGCACTATCAGTGCGGAGCTCTATGCAGGGCTCAAACCCACAAATCGTGAGATCATGACCTGAGCCAAAACCAAGAGTTGGACGCTTAACTGACTGAGTCACCCAGGCACCCCCTTCTCTTTCTTTTAATTTTTTTCTCCCCTTCCCTCCCCTCCCCTCCCCTCCTCTTCCCTTCTCTTCCCTCCCTTCCCTTCCCTCCTTTTCTTTCTTTCTTTCTCTCTCTCTCCCTCCGCCTCCCTTTCTGACTGTCTGTGTGTCTGTCTCTTTGAGGGAGGGAGAGAATCCCAAGCAGGCTCAGCATGGAGCTCAGTCTCAAAACTGTGAGATTATGACCTGAGCCAAAATCAAAAGTTGGACACTTTACTGAGCCACCCAGGTGCCCCAGTTCTCAGAACTTTTAAATGGAACACCAACACTTAGAAAATATTGCTGTTTTTTTCTTTTTTTGTTAATCATGACTTATCCCTAACCTTTCTAACTTTATCCAAATGGATTTTTCCCCAGTACTATCAGTAAGTACATTGTAACATTTATTATATAACTAAGAAAATTGATGGTTTACAACATAGTTCATAGATGTAGAATAAAAAAGAAAAATCCACAAAAATGTTTTTTTGTGTGTGGGGTTCTTTTGTTTGTTTTTGTTTTTGGGGGGTTTTTGGGGAAGTAAAAGCAAGAGATTATTGAAGATATATATAGAGAGAGTTACGGACAGTGTTCAGGAGATTCAGAAAGGAAGAGAATGAGTCTCCTCTTTGCATGAGGTGTGGGGTTTTTATTGGCAGTTGTGGTCTGGTGCACGTGACTTCTTAGGTGTCCAGGAACTGGTCAGAACAAGGAGAGTATCCAGGTGTCCTTCATAAGTCATTCATTCCTTGAAATCAGGGGTCTTGGCATCAGGGTGTTAGAAGTCAGTGGACTTAAGACGACTCTGCCGAGTCACTCCTTAGATGTTATCTCTTGTGCTGGACTATTTCTTTGTCCCTCATAAGGACATACGCAATTTTCATTACAAGGCATATGTAGAATGGGGTGGGGAGATTTGGCCTGAAGTAAAATTCTAGGATGTGAGAAACATTGCTCCGAAACTAATCTATACAATATCCAAGTGAGAGTAAAAAAAAAAAAAAAAAAAAAAAAAAAAAAAAAAAAAAAAAAAAAAAAAAAAAAAAAAAAAAAAAAAAAACCATGAAAGTGGCTTAGTTAGTGTGGATTAGTTAAAATGGATAAGTTTGTGTGGAATGTTTCTAACATCAGTAGAATTTTACATCAGGCCAAATCTGAGATAGAGACAGAAAAGAAAAATAGACCAAGAGAGCAAATATGGAGAATATCAACCATTTGTTTCCTTTCCTGTGTTCAGAGGTAATCATCTTAGTTGTCTAGATTTCTGGAAATTAGTACTTTTAAAGGTTTCAAATGTAACTGGAATACATGGTTGAAGTCATATCTGGTTAGTTTTCTGATTAAGTGTAATTAAGTAATTATGTTTCTATCATTGTGCATTTCGTGATTATGATGTATGATGGGATATTATTTTATATCTGTTAAGTGAAATAATATGAGTGGCCAACTGTGGTTTTTAATGTGGATATATAGTTTAAAGACCATCAGATTAGATTGAAGTTTCATAATCTTGGAAAACTGAAACAAAAGCAAAAGCAGTGCCTATTAAACATCCTTAGCCATAAGCAGGGGAGAAGGTATGTGAGTGTGGCTTAGCCAATAATAATGACTGTCTTACCATGTATCACTTATAGAATGTTTTTCTGTGGAATACTTAATACTTATATATTTGCTGTTTTATAGTTATTTGAATGCCCTATTGACATCAAGGGCTACAGATTGTTGTATTAGTAGTTCCTGACAAATAGAAATTATTTGATATGCTAAGCCATTTCTGACAGAAGATATAAAGTTTTGACAAACATGTATGGCACAGCAAGTGTCCAATTCTAAAGAGCAAAATAAATGCAAACCACCATTATGGTGAACACAAACAGCCTGAAAGCAAGTTATCAGTAAGCAAATAATTGTTGAACTGTTATGAATGGAATAGGATGTTGAAATAGGGCATGATTGGCTGATGTTACATATGTCCTTGATTACCTTCCTTGTGCTTTTATCCTAATAAGTGACATTCTTTGTATTCTCTTGGATGGCTAGACAGTCTGACACTGAAGAAGAATAAATATTGCATGTGGTACACATTAAGCTGTCATCCAAGACAGCATTTATAAAAAGTAACTGGAGAAATTCATAAGAAATTCTGCACTGCTACAGTTTCCTGGCTCTAGTCATAATTGTCAAAGTTCTTGACACATTCAGGTCTTCAGAAATGATTTAGGTTTACAATGGCTTGGTGTATGAATAATTATTTCGGATTTGTGTTCTCATGTTGCCTTAAGATGTTAATGTTACTTATCCAAATGTTATATTTTACAGTAAGTTTTATTCTTAAAAATATCTCTCTACATTGGTTATAGTGACATATCTCCCATCTTATGGTGTTTCATAAATGGATTTTTGATAATTCATGTATTTAAAGGAAGAATAGGAGTTTTTAATTGCTTAAATTTTCTTTAACCTGTTGGGAAATATTACTTGCTTGTGTTTAGTGCTACCAAACAATTTTCTCAGTAAGTATTTTTTATTTTTCTTCTCCACCAGCATTGGAAAGCCTTCAAATGGTCCAAATGAATACAATTTTAAGACTATTTCTAGAAAAAACAAGCACTACTTGATATTTCATTTTAAAATATTGGATGATTTTGTTGACATACTTTTATAATTTTAACATTTCTTTCAGGAAGTTCAGTTTTATTTGTTCTACTCACCGTTACCTCTTAAAATTTCCTTACGGAGGAATATGAGTAGAAGACACACTAGTGTACTAAAATAAGCATACCTAAATAATAGGTAAATTATGAATGCAAATTTAGCAGGCATTTTTAATGTCCCTATTTCTTTTCCTAAACTAAAGTACTTCTATCCTCCTATCTATGGGGTGTGCTACATGGTAACTGAAGGATACAAAAAACCCCAACAAAATAAAACCAAAAAAACCCCCAACTTTTTCTTTTTTTATATTTCTGTAACCTGACACAATTATTCTAAGCCATTTAAGATTAAGTAATTAGTATTCTCATTCTATAATCTAATCAAGAATATAACGATATTCTATCAGCTGATTAGTAGGAAATTGTGATTAAGTATCAGAATGATTTATGATCCAACACAAATACGAAAATAAAGTACAGTGTTGAGTTTAAATTAGGAGCCGTGTTTCAGGGAGGACAAGAGGTCAGTCAGTTTCTGTGACAACTGTAGTTTGTGTTGGTTTTTAAATTATATAATATTAATTTGGAGATTTGTTTTTAGGGTATTCTCTTTACTTTGAAACCTAAACCATCCATTTGGATTGAAGAAACTTTTCTCCAGGTATAACACTGCTCGAATGTTACCTATAGCTTTTAACTCTCTAGGCCACTACAGAGCACAAAATATTTGCCCAACTGGTAAATTGAACTGTAAGTCCCACTGTGGGAAATTGCTTTGCTGTGCTCCAAACAGCAGTTATCTTAGTAATTGTACCTGGATTCTTTGTGGCTAATAGAGCATAGACGTCCATTTTACAAGCAGAAAATTATTTCTCTTAAATAATTTTAATTATAAATCCCCAAATAAAATATGAATCAATAGAGTATAGTGAGACATTAAATCACATCATTTTTAATTGTTAGTTCAGAAAAGTGAAATTCTTTTTTCCTTCCTGTATAAAACTGTACATATCCGACATTTCACATTCTAAACTAGAGCTCCCAACAAGGAGCTTATCAGAGCAAATTGTCTAGTCCATCCCCTTCCTCACTCAAAACCTAATGACCCTTTATCATCATGGTTTAGATTGCTGGACACAGATGTGAGAAAATACAAGTAATCTACAGGTAACTACAGTAGCTGCACTGATGTTCTCAGAGAACTGACTGCTGGGAAGATAAAGAGCTTCCCACAGAGTCTGTGACTTTCCGGCAGCAAAGCACATCATGAGCTCATACATGAAGTTTTATTTGCTGAAGATTCACAATAAGATGCATTAGAACATTCAGCAGGGACTCTTTTTAGATGAGCATGGAAATTCTGGAGGATTATTAGTTGATGCCCCAGTGCATAGCATCACACTAAAATTTTTTTTAAGTTTAGCAATATTAATTTTTTGTGTAGATATCAAAGATTATGACTACAATGCAGCATTAATATTGGACTTCTTGATATTTATGTAATCTACTACAGACCCTAATCTCTTTCCCTTTACAAAAGGCTGAGCTTCTTGCTGCAAAGTAGTTTGGTTATGATTTTCAGTATGAAAACAGAACAGCAGTTTTTCAAACTTTAGTACTAAATTGCATTTCAAAGGACTTGTTTATTGCCCAGGTGCTTTGCTTTTGTTAGCTTACTTAGATTTTGATCAGTGAGGTAAATTCATGTATCTATTTGCATGCAGTTGAATAATTTACCATGAAAAGGATGATCAGGGTTTTTTGGGTAAAAGTACTGCACCTGTAGCTTAAGTTTTATAATTGTTAGTTCGACTGTTATTTGCAGTGATCATAGTTTCATACAGCTTTAGAAAACTACAATGCAAAAATAGGTACTTAATTTTTTTTTTATGTATGAGATGTTTTGTTTGTAGTCATTGAATTTGGATTTAAGTTTACTAGATTGAGGTGAATCAGCATGAATTAGACTGCCTGAACTTCAGGTGTGTGTTTCTTTTAAAAAACAATTTGCGTGTCATATTTTTCTAAAAGCTAATTAATTTTGTTTTTGTAAAAACTACAACTACTGGATTAGGAATAGTCATATTACGTTGTATGTTAAAATGAATTACAGTCCTCAAATCATTTTTAGAAATTAACCATTTTAATAGCTGAAAGATAAAGATGATTTTCAACAATAGTTCACAGCCGACAAAAAGAGTAGTGAGGTATTGGATTCATTCTTATGTAATTGTATGAGTCTAGCTTAACTGCTGTTTTTTATGGAGAATACTGAATTGCTCAGAAAACTAGAGAATATACTGTTTAAGCCTTTTTGGCTAAGTTCCTGCTCATTTTTGCTTCAAGAGTATTGCATGTTGAACTTTTAAAAATAAGTTTTTTAAGTAGAGCACCAAAATTACATCAAATATACCTATGATCTTAAGTAATTAATTTTAAGTTTCTGATATAGAATGACCAGCGAACAAAGTAAATATCACATCAGAGAACAGAAAAGATGAACTGTCTATACGCACTTCTGGTCATTAGAATTCCTGTTATTCTTCTAATAGCAATTAGTGCCACTCTTTCTGGAGATTTATCTCAGTGAAGATTTTTAGTTTACACTGATATATTTGAAATATTAGTAGTAGCATGGCATAGATTAACCTAAAAAATAGAACATTGAAGAATGGTTTGAGGCAGTATTCTGCATTAATTCTGTTTTTAGTTTGCTCTGAGATCTAAAGAAAAAACTGTATTTGTTTCCATTTAGCAGCAAATAGGAAACACAGAACTAAAAATTCTACAAAGCACATTTTCTTACCCTCTTTGTGTTTAGAAAGAAAGAAACCAGAGGAGCATGTGCAGTATGAGATTGTTTTGCATTTTTGTTTTTACATCACCAGATTAAGTATAATGAAACCCATGTGAAATTGTAGGAACTACTCCTTGGTTTTTGTCAAGGATTGTAGTATGGTTTTTTTCCCTTCTTTTTCTTCTGCAGTTTTTTTTTTTAAATTTCAACAAGATACATAGAAAATTAAAAACCTTGTCTGTTATAAAGTTTTGTTTGAGCTTTTTAAACTGAGTGATTAGCAGAAATAATGACCCTGTCAGCCTTAATCACATTAAAATGTGGTTAACATCATTTAATTTTTTCCACTTAATATGCAAAAATTTCCAGTAGATTTGCAGTGAAGGCCATTGAAATTCCATTAGAACAAGAATAAAAATTTCAGGCATCATTTATTCAGAGAAGGAATAAAGGTCTCGATTGAGAACTGCTGAATCTTTCTATTAGAGACACTATGAATCATTACATTGAATGTACCGTACATTTCGATAGACCAGTGTCTGGCTTTCTAAATGGTTGAAAATCATGTTTTCTCTATTTTTCATAAGGAGAAATAAACTGGAATTTCATAATTTTATACATATATGAGAAATTACTGAATGTTTTATTTTGTACTATTTCAGTCTGCTTAAATTTTAAATAGAAAGTTATTTGTGCCTGAAAAACAAGATAATGAAAGAATTAGTTATTTTAACATGGAACAAACTGCATAGCCAATTCACAGAATGGACAGGCTGTGTCTTAGATAGTTATTTTGGCATATACGAGTAAGAAAGTTAGAATTAAGCATCGGATGACACTAACTCTGTCCCAGAGTTCACAGCTTATCATTTGTCAAGCTTCAACTGATATGCTATGCTGCATCAGCTATGTATGAAATAGAATGGAAGAACGTTCTATGGTTTCTGGTATTGTTTATCCTTTATGCTCATTTTTGATATTTATTTGTTGTGATGTATTCATAAACTAAAAAGTAGGGAAAGCTTAATTTTATTTTAAGCAGTTAAGAGATGCCTACTATACACTTTGTTTAGCATGTTTTCATTTGCCAGTATCCTGTAAAACTTCCATTGTGTGGAATGTTTCTTTTCCATTAAAAACAAAACAAAACAAAATAACAACAAAAAAATAACAACTGTTACTGTATATACCTGATAAGGGGAAATGGTTTTCTGGAACCATTCCTATCTCTCGGGTAATTAAGTAATTATACAGTGGTGTGTGTGTGTGTGTGTGTGTGTGTGTGTGTGTGTGTGTGTGTGTGTGTTTAATTTGTATTTTGTTCCCAAACCATTTGAACCCATTATATAATTACACTGTGTATGCTTTGTAGTAAAAATACCATTGGAAAATTCATCAGGGAAAGTGTTCCATGCATGTACTACTCACAGTGTATGAATTTTTCTATCCTCATATGTTTCTATGTCTGCACAAATCTAAGAACACTTAACTTGTCTTCTCCCCTTATTTACCACACCCCTTACGCTGATCACAGTTGGCCCCAGCAGCTTTCTCAGAAACACCTACCCTGACTACCCTGTCTAGAGGGATCTCCCAGACTCCTTTTTGTTTACAGCATTTCCGTGTATTCACTTCAGAGCACTTATCACAAGCTACACAATCTGGTTTATTTGTCTCTCTGTCTCATGAGAATTTAAATTCCAGGAGAATAGGACTTTGCCTTATTTTCTGCATTTTATATCTTCTGTTCTTGAACCTGGACTCAGTGAATACTGTTGACTGACTGGATAGCTGGCCAGAGGAAATGGGTTGAATGTATCCCTTATGTTTCAACACTGACGTTTAGTCTTCATTAATAGAAGTATGTAGATCATTTGAAGTCTATCTATTCTAGTTAGTTACGTCTAAGGTTTAAGTACAGGTAAATGGACTGTCTATGCCAGGGGTCAGCACATGTTCTCTGTTATGGTAAGTATTTCCAACTTTAAGGACCACCCAGTCTCTGGGCGCTACTCAGCTTTGCTGTTAGACTGCACAGGCAACCTTGGATAGTATGTAAACAAATGGGCATGGCAGTGTCGATAAGTTTCACTTATGGACACTGAAAGTTGAATTTCATATAATTGCACTGTCACAAAATATTCTTCTCTTTATTTCTTTTCTCTTTTAAGTAATCATTTTAAAATGTAAAAACTAGGGCACCTGTCTGGCTCAGTCAGTAGAGCATGTGACTCTTGAATAGGCTATGAATTTGAACCCCGTGTTAGGTATAGAAATTACCGAAAAATAAAATATATTTTTTAATGTAAAAACTGTTCTCAGCTTGCATACCATAAGTTGCTGGCCCTGGTCTATGTACTTAGCCAAAGACAGCCTTCCAGTTGTGCACATGATTATATATCCCCGTTCATCTGCATTTCTCCTTCTCAGTCTCCTGTATCATCAGCTCCCCTCCTCCTCCCCCATGGATGTTTCCTGTCAGCATATAAGTTTGCTGGTATGTCTCTAATCTTTAGAATAACTGATTTTGACCCCATATTCCTTTCACACTACAGCCTATTCACCTCTTCCTCATTGAAAGAGTTATGTAAGTATTAAATGAAATTACATATGTAAGATGCCTGTCAGTTTCTCCTTTCCTTTTAAAAGAAATGTGGTTTTATATTAGTATTTTTTTTTACTTTGTAGATTTCTCTTATTTAAAGGAAAGCCATGTGAAAAATATATGCTGAATAATATTTTTCTTCAATGGAATATGACCCTCATGGTGTTGGGGGAGAGGGTCGATAATAGATGAAAGTATGCTCTATTCTGTGTACCTGTCTCTGTCTTTCTCTCTCTGACCCTACCAGAATAAACTGTCTTTAGAAACTTCATGACATTCTCTTTTGCTTGGCTTTTGGGTGGCAGGTATATTAGCTTTTCACTTTTAATCTCTTTACTGATTTTCTCTGTGCCTGCCATGGCTCTTCCCTAGGGATTCATAATTGAATAACTCAACTTTTTTGACTTCCCTCTGTGCTTATACCTTTAACTCTAACCTATATGCTAGTGGTTCTCAAACTTGAGCATGTAGCAGAGTCATCTGCAGTGTTTATTAATACGTGGGGGCAGTGTTGGCCTCACTACCAGAGTTTCTGATTCAGTAGGTCTGGGATGGGGTCTGAGAACTGTCATGTCCAAAACGTTCCTAGGTGGTCCTGACGCTGTGGTCCGCGGAGGTTAGGTGGAGTGCTGCTCTCCGCTAGTGATTTGCAAATCAGCCTCCTCAGTTTCTTCTCTTAGCCCTTGTCAAGTTTCATTATCCAGACTGTCAACAAAAAATCCCCACTTGGCTATTTCTTAAGCTTCATATGTGTAAAACTAAACTCCTTATTTTTTCCTATAAAACATCCACAGTGGAATCTGCTTCTAAACTTTCCTCTTTGTTAGTGGTATTAGCACCCTTTGAATCTTTTCAGCTGAAGGTCTTCAAATCATAATAACATATCTTCTTTCATATACCATATTCAATTTATCACTAAGTTCCATTTTTTCTTTCTAAATCTGGCCCGTATTCATCCTTTTCTCTTCATTTATACTGATTATCAACTAAGACTAAAACCTTACTGCCTCATTTTTAGTTATGTAACAACCTCCTAGCTTATCAGCCTTGACACTGTAGCTTCTTTTTGTGTGCAGGGCATTCTCATTTGCTTTAAGTTTTTTTAATATTTATTTATTTTTGAGAGAGAAAGACAGAGCATGAGCGGAAGGAGGGCAGAGAGAGAAGGAGACATAGAGTCTGAAGCAGGCTCCAGGCTCTAGGCTCTGAGCTGTCAGCACAGCGCCCCATGTGGGGCTCAAACCCATGAACCATGAGATCATGACCTGAGCCGGAGTCAGATGCTCAACCACCTGAGCCACCCAGGCGCCCCTCATTTGTCTTAAACCACTGTGCCATTTTGTCAGTCCATAATCCTTCCTTGAAACATTGGAGAGTATCTTTACAACTTGGGACATGCAAAGATCTCTTGGATGAGATAACAGAAAACACTAACAATAAAAGAAAAAAATGAACTTCATAATGCATAGCTTCTCTTCATCAAAAAACATTACTAAAAACTGAATAAACTAGCCACAGACTTAAGAGATATTATATTATCTGACCAAGGACTTATGTCCAGAATATATTGTTAAAATTTCTACAAATGAATAATGTTTTGACCAATTACCCAATTTTAAAAATGGGCAAAAGTCTCAAACATACACTTGGTGGATGAAAACACATGAATAAGCATGAAAATAGGTCCTGGGGCACCTGGATGGTTTAGTCAGTTAAGCATCCGACTTCGGCTCAGGTCATGCTCTTGCAGTTAATGGGTTCGAGCCCTATGTCAGGCTCTGTGCTGACGGCTCAGAGCCTGGACCCCGCTTTAGGTTCTGTGTCTCCCTCCCTCTGTCTCTTGCTCTAAGAAATAAATAGACATTTAAAAAATGTTTTAAAAAGGAAAACTTACTAGACCTATCCATTCAATGAATCAAACTCCAATGAAATGAAAATTAAAAAGAAAGAAAGAATGAAAAGAAAGAGAATAGGTAGTACTTAGCATCTTTAAGTCATCAGGGAAAGGCAATATAAAAACACAGGTATGACTTCATACTCAATAGAAAGGCTAAAATCAAAAATAACTAACACCACCAAATGTGGACAAAGAAGTGAAACAAGAATTGTCATGTGTTATTGGTGGGAAGATAAAATGGTACAACCACTTGGGAAAATTGGCAGTTTCTTAAAAGTTAAGCATAGATCTACCCTGTGATCCAGTAATTCCAACTTCTGGAATGAAAATGTATGCTCATGTTTAAATGGTCCTGTTACACAAAATAATAGCAGCCTTATTCATAATAGTCTAAAACTGGAAGCAATTTACATGTCTATCAGTAGGAAACTGAGTAATTGTGCTTATTTATACCCACAAAATACACAGAGCAGCATGGTGAGTTGAAGATGGAATTGAGTGGAAAGGGCCATAATGGAACTTTTGTGGGGAAATAAAAATTTCTTTATCTTTGTTGGGATGGTGGTTACATGTAGATGTAAAATTTTCAAAATTCATCAAACTGGACACTTAAGATCTGTGCATTTTACTCTTTGTTAATTATATCTGAATAAAAAATAAGTTTTAAAAGATTCCCATCGGTTCCTTGTTTCCTATCAGATATATATCAGTATACATAAAAAATACTTAGATGAACTTGGTAAGGCTGACTTGTTAAGCTCTATGAAGACAAGGACAATGTTTGTCTTGTTTATTACTATCGCTCACTGCTTTGCTAGCACATAGTCAGTATTTGATACATATTTGTGAGTGGATAGTCTTAATAAGCCATGAATATTTTTTCACATAAAATATTTCTAATTATCATATGACATGTTGTTATATCAGTATACTATAGTTTATTTATCCAGATCCTCAGTTTCCTACTGAGGCTATTTGACCTCTTTTTTTTTTTTTTTTTTTTTTTTTTTAGTGGATAAAGCATAGTGAACTTCCTTGTAGCCATTCGAGAAAGTACCTTAACTCTAGCCAATCCTTAATGTCATTGTTGTTGCAGTCTTTACTAATTTTATAGACAAGAGTTGAT
Source organism: Suricata suricatta (assembly GCF_006229205.1). NCBI lineage: Eukaryota > Metazoa > Chordata > Mammalia > Carnivora > Herpestidae > Suricata > Suricata suricatta. The sequence continues at coordinate 56,520,582 of NC_043702.1, forward strand.
ACGTTAATTTTTATTTCTTTGATTACAATGTAAAGATAGGATATTTTTAATGACTGTTAGACTATTAGCGAACAGATGTATCTCTCCTGGAAACAAAATAAAAAGTGGGCATAGCATTTGGATTCTCATTTATAATTTTGATGTATTCTAAGAGCAGAAGTCTTAAAGTAAGAGAAACTCAAGAATGTGCATTTTATTGTAATATGGCATTAATAAAATTACTTTTGGCAATTTCTTTGAAGGGAATTTATTAAAACAGTAGATCTCTGTAGCAAGCAATGTGTTGGGTTGATACAGAAACCTTTGAGCCAGGATAGGAGCAAAGGCATAAATGTTTCATCAATTTTGTCTCTCCCCCAATAGCCAGGGAACAGGGAGTGAGAAGCTGCTCTTTATTCACAGGGCCAAGTAACCAGTGCTGCTAGGCTGTTCTAAGCAATACTGGTTTTAGAAATTGTAGCAGGCTCGGGGCACCTGTGGGGCTCAGTCAGGTAGGTGTCTGACTCTTGATCTCTCAGCTCAGGCCATGATCTCATAGTTTATGAGATCAAACCCCGTGTCAGCACAGAGCCTGCTTGAGATTCTCTCCGTCTCTCTCTTCCCCCACCCCTCAAAATAAATAAACTTAAAAAAAATTATGCTTCCTACTGGTTTACCTCGAATCTATTTCTTATATGATGTTTGCAGCCCTAAATATTCTGCCCCTTCTTAGACACTGTAGGAATATCACTCAGCTATGATTTTAATGAGTAGCAAACTTGCTATTTTTTATATAGCAGACAGGATAATATAAAGAGGAAAAGAAATCTCTTTAAATATATTTTGATGTGGTTAGTCCTTACCTGCCTTATCAGATAAATCTGATTAATAGCCAGAACACAGATAAATACAACAGATTTCTATGTAAGAAATTAGAACGAGTCAAGGTGTTTAAAAAAGACACAACAGTAGTCATTTTTATTTTTATAAGCTAGTTTATGTTGAGCACCTACCATGTGTCAGATACCATGCTAAGCATTTTACATGTACTTTCTCATTTAATTTCACACCAGCCTTCTAAAGTAGATGCTATTATTATCTCCATTTATAGGCGAGGACACTGAGACTTCAGAAAGGTTCCATGACATGGCTAGGATTCCTTCTGTCTGGCCCCAGACAGCCCTCTGTAACTATATTCTGTACTGCGTCCCTTAGCAGAGGGGTTGCACGTGGGTGTTCTTTAATTATTAAAGATTCCTTTCGTTGAAATAATGAACTTTTTAGTTTACAAAGATTCATTTTGCACACAATGTCTTATCAGTAAAACAATGGACTATGGCTTATTACTTGTTAGGATAAGTACAAACTATGAAACCAACTACAGGTTTTGGTAGATGTGGTTCTGTTCCCATGTTTCCCAGTGACTCCTTTTCTTGTATAAAAATATTCTTCTATTAAGTCACTTGGTGTACCACTGATAGGGAAAATCACTTCATTTCTCATCTAGCACGGTTCTGTTTAGCATCTCTGAAAATTCACGTTAATAAGAATCATTGCAGGTACCTGTTTGCAGTGACTGAAGTTTGCATAAGAGCTCTTCTCTTTCTTGGTGCTTCTTGTTTCTCCTCTGTCCCCAACTCCTTTTTCTCCACAGATACAGAAACAGTGGCTTTCCCTTTTTTACAGTGACTATTGGCCTTGGGTTTGGGTCCTTCTATGTTGGCTCTTTATAACATTTACATGTCCCCCACATGGTAAACAGAGGATTTAGATAAACAGGATCATGAGGGGATGATCTCTTTTGTTAGAATGTAGAAGCACCCCCCAGAGGCTGAATTCAGAACAACTTCAGGAAGAAGGATCCATTTAGAAAGGAGGTCTGTGCAAATAAATGGATTCTGACATACACACCCATACTTATCTTTCCCTTGGGAGTTTCTTACTTTCTTATTGGCCCCACAAAATTCCAGCTGTCATGAGTAGAAACCTCTTTCCTTTTCTGCTTTTCCTGTTATAACTAAATTAACCTGAAAAAAATGTTACAGTTGAAAAGACCATTAAATGTATTGGTTTCTGGTTTTCTGAAATTTCGGATTTAAATGAAGCCAAAATCTTTGTTGGGATTGTGGCACCCCCTCCTCATTATGCCTGTGGCACATTACTTCACCTATCATAACACTTATTATGCCCCTTTACTCCCTACACCCCTTTTTTCATAGTGTAACTTTGAAAGACCTAAGCTACCAATGCTTAACTAGTACACACAGTTACTTAATGTATATTTTTACAGTCATTGTGCTTCAATTCTTTCCCTTCCAGTTATCTCCCTATCTTTAAAAGTTTGGTGAGGCAAGACTTCTTCCTAGAAATAGAGACCTGATTTTTAAAAAGAACTCTCATTCTTTATTCACAGTAATCTAATAGTAATTTTAACTCTACAGTAATGATTGAGAATGACCCCACTCACTGATAGGAGACAGCTAAGGCTGGGAACTAACGTTGAAGGCCTCTTATGTTCCAGGCAGTTTAATACTAACATCAACCTGTGAGGATAAGTATAGTTATTTGTGTTATAGGTGATTAAACCGAGGTTCAGGAAACTTAAACGGCTTTCTCAGGATCTTGTGACTAGTGTACAATTAAGCTGAAATTTGAGTTGATCTTTGCCTTACTCCAAAATTTCTGCTTTTTCTGTTGATCCCTCTTGTCTCCAAAAGAAGGTCAGACATCATAGGATCATAACATACAGAATATTAGCATTTTTCTTTTTTGTCTTTAAAATCTAGGTTTAGCTTTGGGGGTTTTATATTTTAGATAATTAGTTCACATAAAATTCTCCCCTTTAAAATCCACAATTCAGTGGGTTTTAATGTATTTACAGGGTTGTGCCACCATCACCACTAATTCCAGGGCATTTTACCCCCATAAGAAACCCTGTGTCTATTAATAGTCAGTTCACATTGCCTTCTATACCTAACCCACCTTGTAACCACCAATCTATTTTATGTTTGGATTTGTCCACTGAGGATATTTCAAATAGGTTGAATTTTAGAATGTGTGGCCCTTTGTGTTTGGTGACTTTTACCTTGTATGTTTTAAGGTTCATCTGTATGGTAGCATGTATCAGTACTTCATTTCTTTTCATGTCTAATTTACATTTCATTGTATGGATACACAACTTATTATTGTCCATCCTTTTTTTAACTTCTTAAAAATTTTTTTACTTATTAAGTAATCTCTACATTCCATGAGGGGCTCAGATTTATGATGCCAGTATCAAGAGTCTCACGCTCTTCCAGCTGAGCCAGCCGTGTCACAATGGTTATAGAATAGTATCTCATTATGGTTTTGATTTGCATTTCTCGATAATTAGTAATATTGAGCATCTTTTCATATGCTTGTTGGATGTTTCTGGGAGAATTGTCTGTTTGCCCTTTTTAATAGATTTCTATACTTTTATTACTGAGTTAGTTGTAAGTTGTAACTATTATTGAGCTTTAAGAATATACATTCTGGCTGCTAGGCCCCTATCAGATAATGATTTCCAATATTTTCCCCATTTTATGGATTCTTATTTCACTTTCTTGATAGTATCTTCTGGTGGACAAAACTTTTAATTTTAATAAAGTCTAATTTATTTTTTGTTTGGTTATCTATGCTTTACATATCCTATCTGAAAAACTATTGCCTACTCCAAGGTCATAAAGATTTCCACCGCTTTTCCTCTAAGAGTTTTAACTCTACATTTAGGTCTTTGGTTTATTTTTATTTTTGTTTATGGATGTCCACTTGTCTAAGCACCATTTGTTGACTATTCTTGTTGACTATTCTTTCCCCATTGAATTGTTTTGGTACCCTTGTCAAAAATCAATTGACTAACACAAAGATGAACACAACAAAAAACAAATAACCCAATTAAAAGTGGCCAAATTATTTGAATAAAGATTTCTCCAAAGAAGATATACAAATAACCAAGCATATGAAAAGATGCCAAAAAGAAATGCAAATCAAAGCACAATGAGATATCAGTCAACTCACACCCATTAAGATATAGACACTATAAAAGAAAAGAAAATGTGTTGGATAAGATATGCATAAATTGTAACCTTACTGCAATATTGGTGGGAATGAAAACCCAGTATGGAGATTCCTTTAAAAACTAAAAATAAAATTACCATATAATCTGGCAATCCTGCTTCTTGGTATATATCCCATAGAATTGAAAGCAGAATCTTAATATTTGCATACACATGTTCATTGCCTCATTGTTCATAATAGTCAAGAGATAGAAGCAACCCAGATGTTTAGCAGTGAATTAATGGATAAACAAAATGTGGTTTATTACACAATGGAATATTATTAATCCTTTAAAGAGAAGGAAATCCACTGAATTGATTTGATACCCTTCTCAGAAATCAATTGACTGTAACAAAATCAACATCAAAAGCCTCAAATAACCCAATTTAAAAATGGGCAAAGGACTTGAATAAACATTTTGACATACGCTAAAACCTGGATGGATCCTGAGCACATCATGCTAAGTGAGTAAGCCAAATCATACAAGACAAAAACTATATGCTTTTACTTGTAAGAGGCATCTAAAGCAGTCCTGTCATACAAACAGAAAGTAGAATGATAGTCACCTGGGGTTCAGGAAGAAATAGGTGTTGTTCACTGGGTATAAAATTTCAGTTTTGCAAAATAAAAAAGTTCTGAAGGTCATTACACAATAGTGTGAATATAGTTAACACTGCTGAACTATATACATTTAAAAATGATGATAATTTTTATTTTTTTTTAAACACAGTTAAAATTTTTAATCAATTGATTATAGGTATATGGGCTTTTTTTCTGAACTTACCAATCTATTCCATTGAACTGGCTTTATGCCAGTGCCACATAATCTTGATTACTTGACACATAGTTTAATAGGAAGTTTTAAAGTTTGTGTGTGTGTGTGTTTTGAGAGAGAGAGAGAGAGAGCGCGCGCGCACGAGCAGGGATGGGACAGAGAGAGAGAAGGAGACACAGAATCTCAAGCAGGCTCCAGGCTCTGAGCTGTCAGCACAGAGTCTGATGCGGGGCTATAAACCCACAAACCTCAAGATCATGACCTGAGCTGAAGTCAGACACTTAACTGACTGAGCCACTTCCTGTAGTAAGTTTTGAAATAGGAAATGGTGAATCCTTCAATATTGGGGGGTTTTTTCCCCAATATTATTTTGTCTATTCTGTTTTGGCCTTTCATTTTTCATATGAATCTTAGGATGTCAATTTCTGCACAAAAGGCAGCTGGGATTTTAATTGAGTGAATTGAATCTGTGGATCAGTTTGGAGAATATTGCCATCTTAACAATATTCAGTCTTTCAGTCCACAAGTACGGATGTCTTTCCACTTCAATCCGTAATTTCTGTCAGTGTACTTTGTAATTTTCTTGTACTAGTACACTTCTTTTGTTAAATATGTTCCTTTCTCGGGTTAGTTTTTATCATTTACAAGCCATCTCAAAAAGACTCAATACTAAAGTTCTCATCATGTTTATGGAACTGTGTTTCTGTGGCACTCCACCACCATGACATATGTGTTAGAATTCATGCTCTCTCTCCCTCCCACCCCATGTATACACACTAGGTCTTATTCAAAGCACCTCCTACTCCATCTGTCCCAAGAGAGTAAAGGTTGTTGTTTGACTTTCTTCATCTTCATAAGTAGTCTGGATATGGATATCTCATTTCTGACACCATCTACATTCTTAAAAAATAGTATTTGTGATAGTTAAATCAAGATTTGTGGCTCTCCTTGTAAATTTATGTTTTGATTATAGATTGCATCAGTGGTGTCTTCTTCTTTGTACAAAAGTGGATAACAAATCATTGTTTATCTCAGAGCCCAATAGCCAGAAGCAATTTCATATATATAGGATCATAAAATAGTCAGAAAGGTTTTTTTTTTTGCAGTTATCGGAGTTTCATAGCCTCAAGCTACAAATATTGGTTTCATACCTCATGACAGCTGTAATTAATAGAATATTTCTATTTAAGAATAGATATTTAAGTAATATTTAAGTGTAATATTTAAGGCTATAATTTAGACATAGAGAAACTTAAAAACAGAGATGCAAAAGCAGTGGCTCTCAGATACCAGAGTGCAAAGTATTGTAAGAGCTGGGTGCAATTCTCACTTCTAGAAATCACAAATCTAGGTTGTCTCTTAGAGTCCTGCATTCAGAGGTGGTCCAGAAACTATATTTTGAGAAAATTGCTCTATAGTATCAAAAATTTACCCTGCTTGGGTCCACTGAGTATGAACACAAATCATAATTTAGTAGCCTTTGAGGAGTAAGAAACCTGAGATTCAGGGAACATCTTAATGTTTGAGGTACTGTTTTTTTGGTACATTCACAGTAAACCGTGATGAGTTAGGCTTGAACTAGTGGTTCATACCACAGATTTAACATGAAATGAAGATAACCCCACTATACTATGAATTTTGTATAGCCTTACCTGGATTTGGGTATGTTTCCTCCATGTTCTGTTGGTATGATTTTTCATTTCTCCATTCTAGTTAATAAACATGCACACTTCCAATGATCAAGTCAACTATAGTCTACTAATTTCTAAAGATTGACTCTGGCAGAAGAGACAGGTAGCTAGGGTCTGAAAGAATCATATATGTACTTCTGAATGTTCATTTATTTAATCTGTAGATTAACTTTCAATTTAATTCATTCCTATTCATTGATCTGCCCAGCATCTAATAAGCATCTGTTTGTGCCAGGCACTATTATATGTGCTTGGGATACTGTGGGGAACAAAGTATTTAAAAAGTTCCTTGACCTAATAACTGGATAAGCGGGTTCACCAGTGCTGGGTGGAAAAACATAATAAGTACTTTGAGAAAAAAAATGAGGTGAGGAAATAGAGAATGACGGAAGATGAGGAAAGAGGTGTTTTGTTTTGTTTTGTTTTTCTTTTAAAGATGGTGGAAAGTAGTATTTAAACAAAGATTTTAGCACTTGTACTTGCTCAAGCTGCTTCTGGCATATGCTAAAATGGTAGTTTGCCATCTAAAGAGGATCATCTACTCGTTGAACTTTAGAATTGCTAGAAACAACAGAACCTTCTTCTGATGAAATCCGATGCAGAAATTCAACATAGAAGAATGAAGCTGTGGTTGAAATGCAAGAGTGAGAATATACAGCCTCCACATTCCTTCATCTCTTTTCACCCTTTTCTCCTAACATCCTGCTCCCTTAGAGAATCCAGAACATGTTGAAAACTACTCATCAGTTTGCAGATTAGTAAATGATAGTTAAGAGACCTTAAGTAATTGCTTGTAGTCACTCAACTAGTTAATTAGCCTAAAGTTTCCCCCATTTTATCATCCATTCAGATGTTTGAACATCCACTATGTCTCAGTGATAGTTGGGAGAGATCTGTGGATATATCTGGGAACAAAAGAAAGACAGTTCCTGACCTCAAGAAGTTTTTATTATATTGGAAGAAGAGAAGAAAATAGGCAATTTATAATACACAGTGGAATGTGGTAATATAGCACCACATATGTCTATGTGGAAGCTCAGAGAACGCACTGCAGGAGCTGGTTTCTTAAATAATAAATTGGAGTTTGGCCAGTTAAGAGGAACTACACTCATACACTTAAGTGAAGATAATCTCAAAATGGGGTCATTATCAGTATCAGGATGCTTTCAACTATAAATAACAAAGACCATCCTCATACATAATAATAAGACCCAAGGTAATATGTCTCTTGGGTGTTTAATTCAGTGTTACTGTTTAATTCAAGGTTCTGATATTATCAAGAAAAAGGGTTTTTCTCCTCTTTCCCCACTTCCATTCTGTTGGTCACAAAGTGGCCATTAGAATTCCAGGGGTAAGATCCAGACATAGTGTCCAGTAAAGATTCTCTCTTCTTGTTTAAGAGCCAAAGGAACCTTTCAGTGTCTTTCTCTGAAGCTCCTAGGAGGCTTCCCCTCATGCCCCATTGCCCAGAACTGGTTCCTATGCCCATTCTCGAACCCGTTGCCAGTTAGAGAATGGTATTACTGTGATTTACTCAAACTAATTAGGATTCATCCTGCTGTTTCTTCCTGTTTATTCATTGAAAGAATTTTTTTAAACAGAGCCTTTTTGCTGAATATAGAAAATATTTTCATACAGTTGTTACATGTTTATTATATAGAGATTAGTTGCATATCTTTTTTTAAGCACATTAAGAATTAAGGAAATCCAAGAGTCACAGTGAACCCTAAGTGTTAGGATAAGTATATCCCAATTTTTCTAATTTGCTTTTAAGGTTGTCTCCTTGTCATAGCACCTATTGTTTCAGTTTGTTCCTAACTTTCCAGTTATAAATCAGCTAGAGTCAGAAATCTTATTAATCCTTGAAACAGAGAGCCTGGAACCTGGTTTTTATTTATTTGCTGCAAAAGGAATGCCCATTTCTCCAGAGTGTATTTCGTTTTATACACACATGGACACACACATGGTTGGATGTATACAAATGCTGTCTTACTATAGTGACTGCAAAATGAATGGAGTTTTTCAGACAATGGTTCTCTAAGGTCCTTATAACGAAATTTGTAGTGTAATATCCCTTTTACTTGATAAGAATTTAAATTTGACAAAGTCCTCTCTGTTGGAATTACTTCATATCATTTGAATCTACACTCCAAAGCTGACTTACTACAGATGTTTTTTCAGGTATTGAGGCTTAATAAATAAGAGAGGTGTAATTATGTCTTATAGAGTAAGAAACTGTGACCATATAGTAATTCTCTCTAATTATTTTTACTGTGAATTTGGAACTTCTTGACATTGTGGGGGATTCACAGCAGACATTTTCCTTACACTTCCTGAAATTCTGGTGACCATTTTCTCTTGTGGTTTTGAACCTGGAAGATGTAAGCAGGAATTTTTTTTTATTATTCTCACTCCTCTCATATCAGTGGGATAGGTGGTCAACATCTGCAGAGTTACCTCATTTTCATCCTTTCAGTTAATGTGCTCTTACTTACAAAGTCCTTTAGTTCAGTGCCTCTGAAAGTTTAACATGCCTATAAAATACCTGGGGATCTTGTTAAAATGCAGATTCTGAAGTTCTGCACTTCCAAATAGACAGCCAAGTGATGTGACCATGTTCTGAGGAGCAAAATTATAATTGTTATTCTGTACAGCTCCGTGAAGTCAGACAAGAACACTGAAATTTGAAGTCTGTTATATACATCAAAGATGGGGATCTCTTTTGGAACAGGGATTAGATTTTTAGACACTAATCAATTAGACTAGAGATTACTTTTTTTCAGTATTTCCTCTTTCTCCCTCCTTCCCCCTGCCCCCACTGGCTTCCCATTCTAATAACTTTATTCAAAGAATTCCAAAGAATTGGGAATTTCGGATTTTCTGGAGTTTACTTTTTGGCCTTGAATAAATATTGTTTACAGCATATTTTTCGGTTTGTATGTTTTTTGTGATATTAACTTCAGTATTAATAATTCTAGTGTCATTGCTATTTGTGAAAGAACTGGATTAATCAGTGTTTATGTCGTCTTTAAGAGGATAACCTTACCTTCCATAAGCCATATTGCTTTATTTTTTTTTCTTTCACAACACTGTAAATTGATATTAATTTGCAGTGATTGTTTGGAAAATTAAAAAAAGGAATGTGACATTTTAAAGTCATTCTTTGGTACTCTGAGCAGTTCTAATAGAAAAGAGACTAGACCTATAAGACAGGAAGACTAAAATGACCTCAGAGTTTATCAGTGCACCCTGGATTTATGGTATATCCATACCATGAACAACATGAGAACTAAGTTAGTAAAGGTCAAGTTCTTAATAACATTGACTGAATGATGTTAAGTCACTGAATGAACCAGCCCTAGATCCTCCTTTGTGTAAGTTGTATAATTTTCTGAATATTGACATATGGTTCTTGGCTAGCAGTATTTAGTCAGAAACAAGATATTACTGCTGATTTTTAAAAAAGAAAAAAAAAGTAAGACCTAGATTCGTACAGAAAATTATGTAGGTTGTATATAAGAACATAATACTATCATATGTAACAGTTTTAAGGATTTTAAATACACTTTGATGTTGCAAACTAGAATGAACAGATTGAAAAGAGTTCTCATGTTCAGCAAAGATACCATAAATGACAATATAACTTGGCTTTAGTGCTGGGTTGAGTGATTGTTAAGGTTTTTTAAAAAATTTAACCAGAATTTAGGAGCTAGGAGGTAGTTGAATGGACATGAAGTATGGGTGAAAAAGTTAAAGTTCTTATGAAAGTATGTTAGGGAAAACTATTTCAGGGGTTTAAGTTGCAGGAATTTAGTTTTATGTAGAATATCAAGTAGCACTTTTGGGATTGTCCTATTTCCCATTATAAAGGTAAGTATTGTTTTGTGAAACCTGTGTCCATTTGGATATGCGTATGAAAATAGTATGTCTGTGCACCATATGTTTGAATCAAGTATAAAATAATATTTCTTCCTGTGGGTCATATCCACAAACAAGTTTGAAAGCTGTTGTATTAGAACACAATAAAATGGAAGATTTAACTCCAGTATGGAGAGGTTTCAGTTAAGATGGTGGACTGAGCCAGTACAGGAAGGTCCCTTTTTGTTCCTGATGTATAGGAACACCAGAGAAAATAACCAGAAAAGGATGGTCTTGATGATGGTGTAGTATTTTTAGAACACACAGAAGGACTTGACAGCAAGTAAGGGATTTTCTGGGTACCAAAAACAATGAAGAAACTCAGTGAGAGTAGAGAGTAAAATCAGTAGGGTATGGCCCTCAGGGAAGACCCAGCTTGTATATGGCCTAGCGGTCTTGGTGGCCATAGGAATGATTTAGGCATAGGCCCCAGACTTCAGGTACCAGAATGAGGGTCACTCACAAAAGCTTAGAAAAGGCTATCCTTTCCCTGATCAGGTGGTAGAAAAATGCCTCCCATTCCCACCCCTTCCAGACAACGGAAGAAACTGTACTGTCAGGAATTAGGGATTAGGACAGCACTAAACGAGGTAGGAGGCCGTAATTTGCATTACCAGTAACCTAAGGCAGAAATACTAAGCCTTAAAATGATCCAGAGCCCACAACCCTCCATAGGTCTTTCCTGGAAGAATAAGCACAAGACTACTCCATAGATAAATCTCTAAACACAGGGAAGCAGACTCCCTTGGAACTTGACTGCTGCTGCCAAATGACCACACACCCCAAAACGGCACGGCACATACAAAGGGAGCAACTGTTGTCAGAGGCTGCTAGCTAGCACATGACAAATGATGGGGGGCAGAGTTTTACCCAGGAAACCAGAAGTAATTAGAGCAGTCCAAAAAGAGCTTTTAAATTAATCTGCTTAAAATAGGGAAAGGGACTAAGAACTCATTAAATAAGAGTAAAATGTTTTTAAAAAGAGCAGGTAGATTTGAAAGAGAAACAGAATTTGTAGAAATAAAATTAGTGTCTGGGAAAATAAATAGAAACAATGTCAACAAAACCTAGGAAAGTCAAATTATGGAATCTGGAATTTCAAGACTTGCTAAGAAGGTCAGATTATAAGGCAAAGATACATGTGAGACATTATGTTTTGGGAATCTAATACTAATTTAATATTAAAGATCTTGTTCTGCCAAACAGTCTAACCTCAGTGTATGTCAAAGCACCATCCTTTTAGTCTTAAAACTCCTCGTCTTTGCTTTGTCCCCTTGCTATGGAATCATTACCAGAGAGAAAACTACAACTAATGGCAATTCCTCTACCCATTGTCACTCATAAGACTTCAGGGAAATCAGCATGAATCTGGCTCCTTATCAAGAGAAGGATGGATCCCCCTGCAGTAATCTTGTTTGTATAAATTTGCAAAATGAACATTATCAAAGTCTTTACGGTTTAACTCTTTGGGAATGTACTGTCTTTACTGTCTTGTCTCCCCTCATATAATTTGATATTCTATGACAGTTTCATCATCATTTTCATTATTTTTGGTCTCTAACAATTGGATAGTGTTCTTTAGACATTTGCTAACATTTGTATATGGAGATTATTATTCAGTCACTGACAGAATGTACTTGAAACTGTTTTTCTGGTGGTGGTACTGAGCTCAACTTTGATTTTCCATATCCCTCTTGTGCTAGTAGCACACCTTTTTTTAGATGACTAACTATAGTTTGGGGTATGGTTTGTAGCAATAGAATAGACATTTTTCTGCAAAAGGTAACTGGTCCCAATGGGGTTCAAACTTGTGATCTTGGCCTCATTATCACACTTTTGTAACCATTAGACCTAATAGATATATTACATGTATTTCAGTCTGTAATCTTAAAATTGAGTACCATGTTTTCATTACCCAAGGCTTATTTCAAGCATGTAATTAAAAATCACTTTGGGACATTTCTCACTTTTTGTTTGATAGTAAAAGTAACAAAAGTAAAGCAGACAGCCAAAGAACCTAACTCACTTTTCATCTTCCCTGTGTTTTCTATGACAGTGAAAGTCACAAAAGTGAAGCTTGCAGGCAAAGAGCCTAACTCACTTTACGGAGAGTGCTCCGGTACCTTTTTCTTTTAGTGAGGCTATAGCAGGTCTGATGTCAGTCACTTTAGAGACCTTTAGACCTCAGTGCTCATTTATTGCTAAAATGTACCAGCTCTGCTTCTGCATTATGAAGATCATCTGTCAACACTTTGAGATATTCTCCTTTGTTATTAAGCTTGTGATGCTCTACACTGTCAGGTTTTTTTGCCAATTATAGTTAAGGTACAATGGTGTATTCACCAGATCAAAGTCTCACATTGGCGGTAGAGGAATGATTTGTAAGTCTTTATTCATCTGAATTGTACAATAGAACACCTGAGGAATGCAAATAATCCCTCTGAGGATTCTGCAGGAAAGGCTGTTAAAATGACAGGGTAGAACTATTGTTATTCTGAATTGATGTTTTAGCCAAAGTAATTATTTCTTATCTTGTTGTTTCATAACAGTCTGGTTTTATTAGTTATGTTGACCATATTTATGAAACAAAATGTGTATGATATTTTTATATCATCCTCTTACCTGGGCTTGTTTTATTTCATTTTCAATGAATCTGTTTTTGGTATGGATTTTATACACACACACACACACACACACACACACACATATACATACACACTTGATTCTGACTTATATAATAAACGTATGTTATTAAACCATATCATTTTGTTTGAATGATGTAAATCTGTGAAATAACTTAGAATCTCATAATATTGTAGGCAGAAGTATCAATTTAAATTTTCCCTTTTTGGGGGCACCTGGCTGACTCAGTCTCTGAGTGTGAGTGTGAAATTCTTGGCCTCAGGATTGTGAGTTTGAGCCCCACATTGGGTGAAGAGATTACTTAAAAGTAAAATCTTTTAAAATAATAATAAAAATAAAAATAGATTTTCCCTTTTTTCTTTAGCCTATCCTTCATAATTTTGGATAAGAAAATAACTGGTTTGGGTTTCTTAGTTTAAAGGACACCTACTTTATTCCAAAATAAATCTTAGTGATTGTTCCATTTTTTTAAGGATGTGACCAAAGGGGAAAAAATTACAAAGATCTAAAATCACTGATAACATATTAAATAAGTAAATTATAGGTTAGTCTTATATAACAAACATGTACAAACTGCTGGGTGTAAACATGTACAAACTCTTGTGTGAATATTTCATTCCTTTATCCCATCCTAAACCCTACTCAGTAGCCTATATTCTTAATTTTATAACTCTGATCCCGTTATTTTCTTTGATAGGTGAGTTTTGATGTATTTGTGGTTCAGTTCTTATGTTTCTAATGTGACATTTACATTGATTATTTAAAGAATCCGTGCCACAGTTTTTTGCCATAATAGCTATTAAAACCTTGGTCTAAATGGGGGAGACCAAGAATTATGTAATACTATGGTATGCATTAATATTTTTAACATAAGTTTCTGTGAAATCTATATTCACTACTATACTAAACCCTATTCAAGAATCATAAGCATATAATCTATGATTATCTGAGAATGAAAATAACAATAGTAACTACTGTTATTATTAACAATGATAATAATAGTGATACTGTTTATTATATGTCAGGCATTACTTTTCTAGGTTCATTACAATATAATGTGTACTATAATTATCTCCATTTCTATAGATGAGGAAACTGAGGCTTAGAAAGTTTCAATAACCTTTGGGGCGCCTGGGTGGCTCAGTCGGTTAAGCATCCAGCTTTGGCTCAGGTCATGATCTAACAGTTCATGGGTTTGAGCCCTGTGTCAGGCTCTGTGCTGACAGCTCAGAGCCTGGAGCCTGCTTCAGATTCTGTATTTCCCTCTCTCTCTCTCTCACTCTCGCTCTCTATCTCCCCACCCTCGCCCCCAGCTCCTACTCTGTTTCTCTGTCTCTCTCTCTCAAAAAAAAAAAAACCATTAAAAAAAAAAAAAAGTTTCAGTAACCTTCCCAGGAATAAAGTGCTAGAATCAGAACCTAGTTAATATATTCACTACACTTACTTATTTTCTAACTACTGCTTTGCTGGAATACCCATGATTTGGGAGAAAAAAAAATCATTCAATAACATCCTTTTAGCAAACACTTGGTATCTATTCCCTAACTGATCTGGCTTTCTAAACCCTTTGTGATTAAAGGAATTTATTTCCTTTGCAATTCCCTTATTTGTGGTCCTACAGAAGTGACATTCGTTAAGAATGGTGTGTATATAATCAACTAGGTTTGTAAATCTGTGTTTCTGGATATGTGTGTCTTGATTAGCAAAAATCTCCCTCACAACCAGGTATAACTGTAAGCTCTTGTTAGTCCCAGAGGGAACTGAACTAGGCATATACATATCTGGGTGGAATAAATTATTTATTTGACAAAAACTTCAAAATTAGCTGGCACTTTTTAGGTTGTGGTTCCTATACAAACAGAACTTGACGTTTTTGCTTTTTAACATTCTACTTATGTAAAGTAAGGAAAATAATGTAAATCATAAAATCGAGGTTTTTGAGGGCACAGGTGTTAATGCTGAACAAATTTAGTGTAAGTTTAAAAAGTTTTATATTTGTATAATAGTTTGTGTAGGTAATGTGCTAAAGTAAATCTAGATTACAGTGAATTCTTACAGCGTATACCTGAAGCAGTTGCTGCCTGGTAATGCCTTGACCTTGGAAAGCTATACACAAAAAGATGGCATCATAAAACCGTGCAATTCTTATGAATATGTATGTGCTACTTGATAATAATGAATGTGGTACAGTCATGCATGCACTACAAGATAATGTTGTGCCCTTTTTTGTCTACAGGTTGATAAAAATTAAAGAGTGGGTGGACAAGTATGACCCAGGTGCCTTGGTCATTCCTTTTAGTGGGGCCTTGGAACTCAAGTTGCAAGAATTGAGTGCTGAGGAGAGACAGAAGTATCTGGAAGCGAACATGACACAAAGGTTAATTAGCATTCATTTTCCCTACACTTTATTATCAACTATTTCCTTGCAGTAATTTAATTGCTTGCGCTGATAGAATAATAAATGACAGAGTAATTACCATTATAAAGAGGGAATCTTCTCCTTTCTTTACCATGAGACAGAGTGAAAAGATTTATTTTAAATTAAGTTTTTAACTGTCATCTGTCATCTCTGTACAGTGTTTTAATTATAACATAGGTATTAGTTATGTATATTTTTGAGAAGGAATGATCGCCAAAACTCTTTCGTCATGTTCAGTGGGGGAGGGGAAAGAGTGAATCAGTTGCCTTAATTTTTTCTGAGTAACACTAATATATTGTTTAAACATTGGATTTCAATCAAATAATTTTGCTTTCATGACCCACATCCTGGAAATAATTAGTATTGGAGGAAAATAGTCATAGAATAGGTAGATCAAATTTTTCCTTTTTTTTGTAGTAAACAGTTCGAAATGATCTATTCAGACTAATATAATTAAAACCAATTTTAGAAGGGATTTTAGGAACAGTTCTTTGCTTTCAGGCCTCTTCAAGTGTATTATGAAAGACGAATGGTCATTTACTAATATCTTTAACATTTCTGCTTGAAATGAATAATTTTAGCTCTATACTGATCTCTGGCACAATCAACTTATATGTTGAGTGAATTTGTTTCATTTTATTTCAGCGCTTTGCCAAAGATCATTAAGGCTGGGTTTGCAGCACTCCAACTAGAATACTTTTTCACTGCAGGCCCAGATGAAGTACGTGCATGGACCATCAGGGTAAGATTCATACTTATTCATCAGCTATATCCAGTTCCACACTATTGAATTCAGATTGATATCACTGACTTTGAAGTTTGTCATGGTGGCGGTTAGCTAGTCATTACAGATGAGGTTTTTGTCCAGGATAACTTTAATTATTTGTGAGCTGCTGAACAGTGAAAGTGGAGCGGCATTGATTGAGGCAGGTAACAATTGATTCTGCCTATTACATAGTCTGAATTTCTTCATCCTGTAGAATCTGTCTACCCTCCTCCTGTGGTCAGAGATAAGACGCACCAGTATTGTGCTTGCTTAATCTGTGTGACTGGGTTTGTCTGCAGTGAAATTGATGTTGCTTTTCATTTTGTATTCGCTAAGTTTGTTTGGGTTGCGGGTGGTTCTTTCCTCCTTTGCTTTGCTCGGATTACATTTTCAGCAATAAAAGCAATATGACATCATTATGCTCTTCATAGATACACAGTTGGGCTCAAAAAGCTAAACTCAATGTGTAATAATTCATGCTTTTTTATTTGAATTCATAGAAGTGGTATTTATTTTTGCAGTGTTATATATTCGGTCTTTCTTCTTAAAAAATGTGATATGTATTTTAAATATTGATGTATACTGATTACGACTAGAAAGAATGACTAATTTATTCCCAGAGGACAATAGAAACTGAACTGTAATGGCTTGCTTTTAAATGTAAATATATTGTAATATGGTAGTTACTATTGAAAAATATTTTGAAATATATGTAGTCCCAAATAGCGTTACAAAATATGAAAATAATGTCAGAACTTTCAGAAATACCCCTTGTCTTATGGATTATTTTATTATGCTTTTTTTCAGTATATGCTCCATGGTAAATTTTAGTGCTGTTTTGATTTCTGTTTTCATTGACTACCATAATTTATTGTTACATTTATTTTGATTTAATATGGATAGAATCACGGAGGCAGTTCGATGTAACGTTAAATGTGTTGTGTGAATGAGAGATTCACTTTTATTCCTTCTCTTTGTAAAAAAAAAAATGTTTGATTGACTTCTAACCAAGGTCTTTTTATATAGACTAAGAAAATAATGTCAAAGCAAATCCAAGTTGGTAAATAAATTGCCACGGTTTATTTTCACTAAATATTTTAAAGCCTTTAAACTTCCAAACTTAAGTATATGCAACAGGAAAGATAACATGTTCTGGGCTTGAAAATGTGAAAGCTGGTTTATCTTAAGACTGATTGTAAGTATCCATGATTTAATGTGCTAAGATATTTAGTCAGGTAAGCATCAGTGAGTAGCCATATTAACCCAATACATCTTTTATTGTAAAAACTGTGCTTTATAGTGTCAGACTCCTTATCACTTTAACATGCTTTATTAAGCAGCCTTTAGGTCACCATTATTTCTCAAATTTCTTTCCATGGTTGTGTGTGTCTGGAATGTATGTCCTTGTAATTTAACATATGGAGTAATTATAAGACATTTTTCTTCCCATATCAACTTGAATTTTCCTTCCTGATGGTTAGAGGAAGCATGTATTATGTTAAATGTTTGGAAATTGTATTACTAGAATTTACGAGAATTTCAAATTTATTTGCTGAACGAAGATTTTTATGATTTGTTGGAAATGTCTTTAAAATGTCCCTTTCTATATTGATTTTTATATGTTCTTTAGACGAGCTGAAATTTTAAGGCTTTTTATCTTTTTAAAACCTTTGATAATTCAGCTTGAAAGTTACTTTAAAATCCTTATTTTTTTTTTTCACTGTGAGGAATAGAAAATCGAAGTGAAGCCTACACCCAAACTAGACCACGGCATCTAAATCAATAAAACTGGATGACTGTCAGGAAAAACAAAGCCATGCTTCTTTAATATCTACTGATCTGTCTGTGCTAAAATCTGCTGCACAGTGCCCAGTGTTAACATTGGACTAATTGTATATCTGACATCTTAACTGAGATATTAAACTAAGTTTAAGTTGAACCCAACTGCAGATCAGAGAAAAGAAACTCTACACTTACAATCAATCATCTTAAATGCAATTCGTTTTCTCTGGTTTTTCTTCTCCAAGAAAGGGACGAAGGCTCCTCAAGCTGCAGGAAAGATTCACACAGACTTTGAAAAAGGATTCATTATGGCTGAAGTAATGAAATATGAAGATTTTAAAGAGGAAGGTTCTGAAAATGCAGTCAAGGTAAGCAATTAACTTCTGGTATCATATTTTATAATTTTTACTAATATGAAAATACTTATTAAAATGAATGTTAGCTGTCTTTTAAAATGTGTGTCCGGGTTTAGTGTTCCTGTCAGGTGATTGAAGAACTGCTGTTGCTGTTACATGCTTTTAGGTCATTCTTAAAATGTATGAATTATATCAGTATCTATTTGTATGGTGTTTTTCCAAAACTGAAAATAAAAATAATTTTAAGTAATTATAAATAATTTCAAAGAATTTGTTCACTAATGGCCAAAGAAAAATTATATTTACTACATTTGAATACCTGAAGTAAAGGTAGTATATACATGCTTGTGATCAATTCAAGGAAACGGACAGAAATTTAGTTAATTAAAATCTGTTCTTTCTAAAACTTTATAGTTGTACTTTTTTTTTTAAGATCTTTGGGAATTTGATTTGCTTTCTCAACACTAGAGGGCAGGTCCAAAATCATGCTTTATTTTAGCTAATAAGTATAATTTGATTTGCAGCCACTAACAATGAAGCAATGCTATACATGAATAATAAATGATTTTTTTAACATAAATTCTGCTGCAAGCTTAATTTTGTTTGGCTTTATTAGGTTTTGCTTAGCAAAATCTAGTACTGTGTCATCTCTAATTCATAAATAGGTCAAATGATTAAATTGACATTGTAGGAAGGCTTCTTTATGTTTCATTTAATTCGATATTTGAAGAATACCGTAGAAAATATTAAAGAAGTTTAAAAGATCTCTCTTGTGTTCACTGTTTGTAATTTGAGAGGAATGCAAAAAAAGTTTATTTCAAGTTTAATTTATTCTCATTGGTAATCATTGGAAAAATCATACTGAACAGCAGGACTTTAATAGAACTGTTGGAACCCCAGGAAGAAGAGGGAAAGATCTTGGTATAATTGGTTCAATGTAGAATGAGAGCCCCATTTTGATTTTTTAAGTGGAGTGAAAGATGTTACATTTTATAACTAAACAAAGTCATTAACTTTTTATCAGTGTCATTTGTATTGATAGATAGGTACACAGAGACTGAGATTGAACTTTGTCAGGAATGCTAATCAGACTTGAAAAATCTCAGATTATTTTTCAACATGCTACATCATGTTAGCATCTGTATTTTTCATAAAGTAAAGACGATTAAAATAAGGATGTTTTTCTAATACTAGAATTCAAGAACCAATGCTTCCTTTCTATACTCTAATATATAAACCTGTTTTACCAATGCTTAATCAGTGTCTATGCTGTAATAAACTTGAAAGATATATAAATTGAGAATGCTTCCTTGCACAATACGGAGAAACTTCATAATATAAATATACATAATAAATATCTATATAATATATAGATATAAAGCATTGCTTGTAGAAATGCTTAACACTGACTGGAAGCTTTTATGCTATAAATTAGAAAAGATTGACGTCTGGCTTTTCAGCTTAGAATACCATTAAGTATTTTATGCGGTTTTTAATCTCCAAAACTAACATTTCAGAATTTGAACTCCAAGCATTTACAAATTGCATTATGGTCTTTTCAACAGATATTTACTTGTATATGATCAAGTAGGTTTTACATTGGAGAGCAAGATTGTGTATATGTGTATGTGTGTATGTGTATATATATGTATTTCTAACACCAGTGCAGCATAACTAATTTAATGCCAGTGCTGTGAACTATATACTGAATAGCTCTGGGTGGGCTTTGTAGTCTACAGGGATATCACATTATTAGCAATCATATCTGCTTAGGCAAAGCTGGCTTCTACAGATGGCTGCTTTCAAGTGCAAATGAACTGGTTAGACGTGTCTTGTTTAATACATACTCAAGATTCACAAATGGGTATTGATTTTTTTTTTCAACCAGTGTTTCTGATAGCAGTGGAAATGGATTAAATGGTCTCTAGAGAATTTAAAGGAACACTGTCACCTTTAATTAGTAGTAAACTTGAGTGGTAACAAAGTATATAAACTTACATTAATATATCATGTCAATACGTATTTGATTTAAATTGTCTATATAGTTTTATAACAGTGAGCTTTAGATTCCTAAAATAAGTAGCATATGGCCTTCAGTATATCACATGTCTTTTCAGGAATCATGTGAATGTGGGTATGTGTGTGTATGCGTATAGCTGTATCTTTTTAGAATGTTAGGGCATCTTGGTTTTTTAAAAACATGGCTCCATTTTAATAGCACATTATTAGTAGGTGATTTTTAATATGTAGTCTAGACATTTGAAAATATGCTTACTAGGATTCTGTGGTCTGGTTTATGGATTTTAACCTCAGGTATATGATCTTTGTTAGTTTCTGATTAGTATAATTGTACTTGGCATTGAGCATTCTTATCAGTATCCTCAAAGAGAAGTGCTAACCTTTTCGGGCAAAGGTTTCATGTTCTCAGTAAAATCTAGCAGAGAGAAAATACTTTGGAGAATTTTCCCCAAAAGATCCTGAGGTTCTCATTGTTGAGTGGTCAATGGTGGGTCATGTGGGACTGTGTCCATTGTGTGCAGTGCAAAGTACAGACGCTGAAGAGCTGTTGTGCGTAGGGTGGAGTGTGTGTGCTAGGCCTGGGGTGAACCTAGGTCTCTGGAACTGCTGCTTGTTTGTATTAGAATTACTGGCGGTTCGCACTTGGGGATCTGCATACCAGCAGGTGGAATCAGTTGCTCTGCTGACTAATTTACAAGTGGGAAAAATATCTGTCTTTGCAGTTGCAACCTGTTAGAGTCCGCTTGTAACTAGGGCCTTTAGTCAGTAAACTTCGTGATGAATTCTAGTACACACCACTGTGTATGGTCATTGTTCTAGACTAAATAGAAAAAGTACAAGGAAATAATTTAAAATCTGTACATTAAAATTGATAATAGTCTTCCTTGTAGCAGACTCTTTTTTGGCATCATGAACATCACCAAATATTTCCTTAAGCAAAGAAAGTAGCATTAAACTAGTTATCTAGTCTTCCTGCCTGGTTTGATCTGTTTTGTTATAGTGACTTGCCGGATGTTTGCAGACACATCAGAAATGTACCATAAACAGCATGTAATGAAACTTAATGATATTGGCATAATTACATTTATGTACCAACAATTTAGTAGAGAATACATTATGATTATGTACATATGGAAAAATCTAGTTCTGCCCAAATCAGGAAGACTTTGCTTCTCTCCAAGTCTAGTTTTGAACTTACGTGTTTTCCTGTGTTTCTTTTTTGGTTTAATATGACCCAAGAAGTAGATACTTTTTGCATCTGCTGCTACCGTTTACCTCCTATGTTTAGTTTTAAAATAACCCATTTCCTCTCTATCTCCTCTTTACAGGCTGCTGGAAAGTACAGACAACAAGGCAGAAATTACATTGTCGAAGATGGAGATATTATCTTCTTCAAATTTAATACACCTCAGCAACCGAAGAAGAAATAAATTTTAGTTATTGTTCAGATAAATGTACAACTTCCAAAAAGGGATATGATTTTTTAAAATTAAAATTTCTGGAAACTGAGGGACAGATAAAGTTGGGGGATGGGAATCTTCTAAAAACAGAATTATTTTTGTTTTAAAATTAAAATACTGTGTACCTCCAATGAAATGCAAGTTCACTGAATGTGAACAGCTTTGCTTTTCACGTGATTAAGACCCCAGTCCAAATTGTAGAGGCTTTTCAGGAACCATATTACTCTCATGATACTTCATTAATCTCCATCATGGATGCCAAGCCTGACACATTTGACAGTGAGGACAATGTGGCTCGCTCCTTTTTGAATCTACAGATAATGCATGTTTTACAGTACTCCAGATGTCTACACTCAATAAAACATTTGACAAAACCAGCCTTGGTGTGTTTGGGGATGTCTGTATTGACTGAGTGTGGTGTGCTGAATGCGATACGGCACCTGGTGGCTGCTGATTACAGAATTTTAAGGCGTGTGTATGACACAGTAACTGGCAGTGTGGGGCAGCTGCAATTGTGTCTTAAAAGTGAGTCTTTCATGGGAATCAGAAGAATAGTATACCAGGGATTTGTTTCAAGAAAGTTAATTAATTTGTAGATGGACATTTTCTTGAAAGATGATAGCAGTGATGTTACAAAGGATAGAACATAGATAGACTGTGACCAAAAAGAAAATAATGCTGGGAACAAATTCTGCTTCAAAAATTCAGGGATTTTTGGTGGTGGTTCAGACTATATTGAAGAGAGGATTCCTTTTTAATATTTCCTTTGAAATTATGGAATTAATTGTGAAAACTAACCCTTTGTGTCTGGTGGGTTATATTCTTGCTTCAATTCTATAGTGAGTGTAAAAGTTCATTACTAAAGAGACTAGCCCTTGAAAACTGTAACTTTTCTTATATTTGCTATTAGAATATTTTAGGCTGGTTGAAATTTTAGTATGTGTAAGTTAAGCATTTTCAAAAATTGTAGCAGAAAATTCCGAAACAAAATAGTTAAAAACTTAGTCATTTGGAGACGTTTCGCCACTTAGCCTTCTCTTCTGATGACAGTCTCAGAGTTTCCTCATCCCCAAGCCTCACTTTCTTTCCTATGTTCACAGTCCTCCAGACCTTCCTTTTCCCCATCCATGGCCCTTTTGTGGTTTTCTGTGATCATGGCACCATTTCAGTGGAATGCAGGTTCACACTCAGGCCAGCCTTTGCCTCTACTATATTACTTTGTCACATTAAAGCTAAGGAAGTATTAAACACACACACACACACACACACACACATAACACTGAAAGTTAAAGTGTAGCACAAGAGGCAAGAAAAGAAGTGATTTTAAAGGAGATTTGGCTGGGTGCCCAGGTGGCTCAGACAGTTAAGCGCCAACTCTTGACTTTGGCTCAGGTCATAATCTCATAGTTAATGAGGTTGAGCCCCATGTCAGGCTTCCTGCTTGTGTTCTCTTAAATAAAACTTTTAAAAAGAATTTGGAGATTTGGCTATACAGAGGAAAGGATGTTTAAAGAGTATTTGGGCAAGTAATGAATTTAATTGAGAAGCTCTTTAGCGAGTATGCCCTTTTTGGGAATCAAATGCTGGTTTTCTGCCAACATAAAAATTAGTAAACAGGAGAAAAATAAGAATAAGTGGAACTAGATAAAACATAAATGAAATTCAGGTACGGGTGCAGCTGACCAAGTTGGTTGTGTAAATTTTTGTTATTTTTCCGTATTGGGAGGACTGTATAGATTAGTAGATTGTTAAGGATTTCAGCAATTTAAGAAGAAATCCAATCTCTTGCTTTTGATCTTCTCCAAAGTGAATTGCATAGGCTATTTTTTGAGAACACTTTTTTTTTTAAGTTTATTTGTGAAAGATAGTGGGGGAGGGGCAGACAGAGAGGGAGACAGAGAATCCCAAGCAGGCTCCGTGCTACCAGCCTAGAGCCCATCATAGGGCTCAAACCCACAAACTGTGAGATCATGACCTGAACAGAAATCAAGAGTCAGAGGCTTAACTGACTGAGCACCTAGGTGTCCCAAATTGCATAGACTTCTTAAAGAAGTTTGAAATCTCATTAAAACGGCTTTAAGATTGTATAATTGTACTTTCTAACTTCTAATGTGATAATTGTGCATTGCAGAACAGAACCATTAATAAGAGAAAGAAGTTTTGAGGTAACTGTTCATTAGGGGCTGAAATTAAATGCTAAAAATGTTGAATTGGTTAGAAGTTCTGCAACATTTCCTATGCACATGCACAATTATATTTGCTACAAAAGTTGAGAATTCCAGGAACTTTTACATACAGATAACTGGGTATATCTTCATGTTTTCCCTCCTTGATATTGGTAATAATTAAACTACTTTTAGGAATATAAGTGAATGTTTTTTCACCTATCTGTAGATCCATCTGAGTCAAATTTGTGTTAGACGAGATTAGATTTGTGCTGAGATCTTGAAAAAAGTGTGATAGCACTTAGTTTACTTTTATCATATTACCTTCATAGCTTGCATTGCAGGCATGGCTCCATTGAGAGCTCCTCCCCCCAAAAAAGCACACATACTTCTTATTTACATAGTTATGAGTGAAGCTTCTATTCACTTATAAATTCCAGCTCCATTTGGAGAGCAAGTCTTCTTACTCATTAACTCTCTTGCATTAAAATCCATATTGATTTTTTTTATCTCCAGTTGCCTCTTTGTATTATATTCTCAAAGATTTTTTATAACTGCTCTGTCTCCTCTCCAAAGAGTCAGAGACTGGGGCACCTGAGTGGCTCCTTCAGTAGAGAGTATGTGTCTCCTGAGCTCACGTTGTGAGTTTGAGCCCCATGTTGGATATAGAAGTTACTTTAAAATAAAATATTAAAAACAAACCCCTAAGTCAGAGACAAAAAAAAAACACTTCTTTTGCTGTCTCATAGTTTTCTGATTAGTCTACTTACATACATTAAATGCTCCTTTTTTATTTTGCCAGAGACTTCAGAAATGTTGATTATTCCTAATGCAAACTGCTTAGGCAGGAAAATTGGTCTTGTTTTAAGCTTGTAAAAATACACCATAGTGATAGAATAAAACAGCTAGGCTTGACATTAAAAAACCTTTTTTTAAAGGGCATCTGGATGGCTCAGTCAGTTAAGAGTCTGACTTTGGCTCGGGTCATGATCTCGTGGTTTGTGAATTCAAACCCTGCATTGAGCTCTGTGCCGTCAGCTTGGAGCCTGGAGCCTGCTTTGGATTCTGTGTCTCCCTCTCTCCCTGCCCCTCCCCCACTTGCACTCTGTCTCTCTCAAAAATTAAACATTGAATTTTTTTTTTAAAAAGAGCTAGATTTGACTCAAATTTTTTTGTCTCCTAATTAATTTGGGGCCCCTATAAAAACTGACAGTTTTTGAATGCCTTTCTGATCTATGAATATCCTGAACCACTTGCAGATTCGTATCTTAATGAAAACTTCTTTAAAACTAAGTAGTATGTTTTAAAAAGTTGGGGACTCACTTGACTGGCAACACTACACAGATTCTCAAACGAGGTATCTGATATGGGCCTTGGGACTTGCTTTTCTCAGCTCAGCGTATGCTGTGTGTAACATTTTCCAAACCTCTGAGACTCTAGTTTATAAACTAGAATGACAAGTTCTTCAGTTTACAGTAAAGTGCTTCTGATATATAAGTAAGAAAATGGTGGTAAAGGTCTATACTCAGGAGGCCAGGATTTGAATCCTGGCTATACTACTTCCTAGTTGTGGGCCCCTGCTTAGGCAAGTTACTTTACTCTGAGCCTGTTTTCTCAGCTAGCCTCATGGGTGTGAGGATTGAACAAATTTGTACTTGTACAATGCTAAAACTGCTTACTACCAAGTAAGTGCTTAGTAAATGAGAGCAGTTCTAACTTCTATTGGGAGTACTTCCTTCTAGCGTCTGTATCCACTCAAGACAAAATTGCAGAACAGAAAGCTGCTTGGTAGATGTAAAATTAGAGAGAAATGTAAATGTTCTTTAGGAAATCACTTCCGGGTCTTCTAATGGATATCTTCAATTGAGGATACTTCTGTCTACTTGACTAGTAAGTCATATTATTAGTCTGTCTCTATGGTCACGGTGAAAAGACGGCCACAGATTACGGTATTTCTCCCAAGGACACATAAAAATGGGAGGTAATAGGGAGATGTGCCTATCTTGCATCACAGACTTCCAAGCTGTAGGACATGCAGCAGAGTTCGTGAAACTCTTCCTTTCACTCTGTATGTGTGCTTCTCAAACCACAGCTCATTTTGATGCCATTCCAGGGGAGCATTTCTGTATCTGCTTTCTTATCATGTATGATAGAGTTGCCTTTGCGCTTAGCAAGCTGCTGAGGAGAAAAGAAACAGTCCTAAAGTGCCTGTGTCTCTGGCCTGCATTTGAAGGCATAGCACCCACCCAGCAAGATCAGTGCATTCTGTTGACAAAGGAGTGTGGGAAAGACCGAAAAAATAGTGCTGTGTCTGATTCTTTGACTCTCCTTCTGGTCTTTGTGCAAAATTGCTGTTTCTTTTTCCTGATGAAACAAACCGTCTTGGTTGAGAGTACAAGGAGTAGATCTCTTCGTTTAATTACATCGTGAGTCACATTTTACTAGTTCTCTGGATATAGTTTTATAAAAGGCTCTACTTTTCAGATCATAACTATGAACTATCTGTTTGAAGGAGGTACTTAACGATTATTTTATCAACTCTTGATTTTACTCTGAGAAGTGCCATTAGATGAGGGTGTGCTAGTTGGCTACCAGAATGCATTCTTTTTTCTTGATAATTTTAATGAGTATATCTAGGCATCTGGCTGTCAAATTACAAACTTTTTCAGCTTCTCTGCAACCAGGTGTAGATCACATGACTAAAATCTCAGTGGAATGTGAATAAGGGCTGATTCCAGATCTAGGCCTTCATATTGTTGGATGTGTGTTTCTCTTAGGAGCAATTTTCCTTCCCCACGGGTCCCAGCAAGCCCGTCATTAATGAGGCCTACAAGGACGGCATGCTGGAGGACGGTAGAGCCACAACAGGGCAGGAACCCGCATCTCTGGAGGACTGAGGAGCGGAGCACCCCGTTACCAGGCTGCTGCCCATGAGGCTGGTAAATGAAAGAGAAATAAACTTGAGTGCTCTTTCAGCTACTGTATTTGATCTACTGTATTTCTCTTGTGGCAGCTCAGGTTTTTACCCTGGCAAATATAGACATTTTCTATACTTGTCTCCATTATACCTTATTGGGAATTTACACCTTCTGCACCATGTTATGAGCACAGCTTTACAGGGTGGAAGGAGCTTCTGATAAGACGCAGGTTCAGATTCCACACCCACTACCTGGATGTCAGCCTGTGCAAGTTGGTCTTTCTTCATATATATAATAAAGATCATACTAACACATAGATTAAATGTCCTGCACAAAAGGATTAAAGAGAGTTCCAGATGTATAACAGGTACACAACAGATGTAAACTTCTATAGAATTCCCTTTAACATCACCTAACAGGCTCATCCTTATGTATTCTACACAAGAAATCTATGCAGCAAATTTTTCTGTGGTTCTTTAAATACTTGTTCTGCAAAAGAAATCTTAACATTTTAATGTTACTGAAGAATGTTTTGAAAGAGGAAATTGTTGGATTGAGTGATAGATGTTGACGTGTGTGTGTGTGTGTGTGTGTGTGTGTGTGTGTGTGTCTGCTAATAACATTCCAGGACTTCATGTAAATCTTGGAAATTTTAGGCTGAAAATGTCATTTGAGAATACCCTGCTTAACTCACCTATTCTGTAAGTCAGAAGTTACTGAGGAGCAGAAAGGTTAAGTAATGCTAACTGAATGACAAGTCATAAAATAATAAACTGTTGCAAAGATTAGGTTGTAAATTAGTTATTTCAAAATTGGGATTAATTGTCTCACAGAAAATTGGTATTATATTTACACAGTAGCCACAAAATTCTGTTAAACACAGTATAGCTAAAATATAGGAGTCTTTGGACAGTCAAGAAAAAAGAGGCAGAAAACAGAAAGGCTAAGGAAATTCAAACATACCAAGTCAGCAACTGGGCCACTGATAATCTGACCATAACCTACTTTTCCCTCATTATTTTATGTATCTCCAGTATTATTTTATATATCCAGGGTTTTTTTCCTCATTATCCCTTTTCTGGTAAAGACACAAATTGCATAATCAAAATTGCATAGCTCATTACTTCCTGTTTAAAAAAAAAATGAGAGCCTGACTGGCTCAATCGGTATAGCATGCAACTCTTGGTCTCAGGGCTGTGAGTTTGAGCCCCATGCTGGGTGGGGAGATTGATTAAAAAAAAATCTTAAAATTGTTTAAATATTTATTTATTTTTGAGAGAGTGAGAGAGACAAAGCATGAGTGGAGAAGGGGCAGAGAGAGAGGGAGACACATAATCTGAAGCAGGCTCCAGGCTCCGAGCTGTCAGCACAGAGCCTGATGCAGAGCTTAAACTCAGGAACTGTGAGGTCATGACCTGAGCAGAAGTCGGATGCTTAACCGACTGAGCCACCCAGGCACCCTCCAAAATTTAAAAAAATCCTTAAAAAATGTTTATAACTTTGCAACCAGTATGGTATAGCATTATCTTCATTGAATGTCCCATATTGGCCTTACTGAATAGAAACAATTTTGGTACAATAGAATGAAAATCCTGTAAGTCTGGATCATATTAACTTGCAAGTTCTGGCAATCCATGATTTTCTCCTGAATTCAGCCTAGGATATCCATGAGTAGTTTCTAAAAATAGATAAATGATTAGACATGAGTACAGATGAGAAAATACCCAACAGATGCTTGTGATGCCCCATATTTCTTCACCCTATTGTCCCTTTTCCCAGTTATTATTAGCATAAGAATCATGAAGAAGTAATCATCCTAAAGGAATGAGGAATGTGGGAATTCAAAAGAAAACAGCTTAAAAAGTATCCTACTCAATGAAAATGTGCTGTTGCTCAATCTGCTAAGGTGTAAAAAATGTTCTATATTTATATCTTGGGAGCAGTTACTCAGATGTGTACATATGTAAAATCTCATCAACTTGTACAGTCAAGATTTGTGTACTGCACTAGATATGTTATACCTTGATTTAGAAAGGAAGAATGTATTCCTCAATTATAAATGTAATTATATAATTACAGCCCTATGCACAAAGCATTTCCCAGCAATATTGAATTGCTGGGAAATGCTTATATAAAGTTGTTTTTTAATGTTTATTTTTGAGTGTGTGCATAAGCAGTTGAGGGGAACAGAAAGAGAGGGAGACAGAATCCCAAGCGGGCTCCATGCTGCCAGAGGAGAGCCCGATGCAGGCCAAATCTCATGACCTGTGAGGTCCTGGCCTGAGCCAAAATTAAGAATCAGAAGCTCAACTGAATGAGCTACCAAGCATTCTGCCCCTATTTTGAAGTTTTAAAGTTGTTGGTTAGAGATATCAATATATAAACCACATACAAAGAATCTGTTAACACTTAAAATGGCCACATAGCACAATTGAACAGGATGAATTATTTCAGAAAATATGATAAAAGACTGGCTCCCTTACATAAGAAGGTAAATTGTTTTCTATGATCCAAGGAATTGAAATCCATATCAGCTGTGATAAGCTTCAGTTGTAATAGCAAAAACAATTGGAGACAATTTAAATATCCATCAATATAGGGAAATGGTGAAACAAATTATAATACACTCATACAAAAGAATACCTTTAGCCATTAAAAAGAATAAAGTGCATCTCTATGAGCTGGCAGAGAAAACTTTCTTATTTATATTGCTTTATGGAAAAGTGAGTTGTGGAACAGTATGTATACTATGATTGCAGAAGTAACCTCAGTTACCTGGTGTGAATCCTTCCAAATAATGTACACATTTTGCTTTTACATAAATGGGATTAAACTTGTTATGCAATTTTTCATTTAAATACCTGAAAGATGTGAAGGCAATGTAAAGATGCATCTAGAATGATCTCATGTCTGAGAACTTCCGTGTATTCATTTAAGCCAAGACTCAAGGACTCACAAGGATCCAGCCATCAAAACAAGTAGAGTGAGCACTGCAGGCAGGAGGAACAGCCAGTGCCGACAGAGGCTAGGAGGGAGGAGAGAGCCCAGTATTTTGGGAGAACAGATAGGAGGCTGGGGTGGTAAGGTGGAATGAGTGAAAGGTTGTCAGTTACACAGGGCCTTGTCTGCCTGATATGGTGTTGGGCTTTTATTCTAACGTAAATGGATAGTCATTAGAGTTTTTCAACAACAACAAAAGCATACAATCTGATGTATGTTTGATTTTATTTTTTAAGTTATTTTTAAAGTTTATTATTATTATTATTTTAGAATCTCTACACCCAACCTGGGACTCAAGTTCACGACCCCAACATCGAGAGTCACATGCTTTTCCAACTGAGCCAGCCAGGCACCCTTGATGTACGTCTTTAAAGATCACTTGGCATCTTGACCATCTGCCATGTCACCCAATCCTCCCAGTCAGGAGAGCCTCCTGTGAGGAAGAAGAAAATGTGCTGGCTGACATGTCTGGGGGACACGGAGCAGAGGTCCTGGGTGCAGGAAAGAGGATGTCAGGCCAGAGAACTGTACCAGGGGTGCGTTGTATACTTTCCAGGGCAGCACTGCCCAGCAGAGATGGAATGTGAGGCATGGATATAATTTAAGTTTTTCTGGCAGCCACATTTTTAAAACAGAAACAACCTTAATAACGTATTTTATTTAACCCAATATTCCAAATTTTTATCACTTTAACATGTAATCAACCAAAAACTTTTATTTCATACTTCAAAATCTGGAATGTATTTTATACTTTAAATACATGTCAGTTCAAACTAGCCGCACTTCCAGTGCTCAGTAGCCACATGTGGTTTAGTGGCTACTGCAGTGGCTATCGCAGGGCTGGGGCTTTACCTTTCTTCCTTAGGAATGTAGCCTGAACCCATATCCCCAGCTGATTTCAACTCACCTCATAAAAAATCCCACTTTGCTCAGACTGGTTGTGTTTTCATTTAAGGCTAAATATAAAATGTGTATAATAAATCCTAATTTCCTCTCCTTTTTTTTGAAGAAAAAAGGTGCAGGGCTTGCTGACTGTGGAGGAGGACAAGGGGGAGACCAGTTAGGGTTGAACCAATGAGACTGGCTCTTCATTTGAATGAAGTAAAAATGGAGAGATGCAGCTTGATTTGATCTGCTTGCTGGAGGAAGACGTCATGATGGACTGAATGAGAGAAGGGAAGGGAGAGATCAAGAGTGACTCCCTGGTGTGTAGCCTGAGCAAATGGATAGTGCCATTTATTGAAATGGAAAAGATTCGAGGGAGAAGCAGGTATGGAAAGTGTGTGGAGGTGGGAATTAAGAATCTGTTTTGAATGTAGGTGACACATCCTGACTTCAAGACTTACTATAAAGCTGTAGTCAAGAAGACTGCATGGTACTGGTGAAAGAACAGACAGATCAACGGGACAGAATAGAAAGCCCAGGAATAGATTCACATACATATAGTCAACTGATCTTTGACAAAGGAACAAAGACAATACAATGGAGCAAAGGTAGTCTTTTTAACAAATGGTGCTGGAACCAGTGGACATCCACATGCAGGAAAAAAAAGAAGAATCTAGACATAGACCTTACACCTTTCACAAAAAAGTAACTCGAAATGGATCACAAACCTGAATATAAGATACAAAACTAAACCTCCTAGTAAATAAAATAGAAGGAAATCTAGGTGACTGTGGGTATGGCAATAACTCTTCCTTTCCCAAGACATACTCCATGAAAGAAAGGATTGATGAGCTGTACTGCATTAAAATTTAAAATGTCTGCTCTGTAAGATGCTTTATTTTTATTAATTTATATTAATTTATTAATAAACAATTTTATTATAAATTTATTTATTAATGAACATTAATTTTTAATGTTTATTTCTGAGAGAGAGACAGAGCATGAGCAGGGGAGGGGCAGAAAAAGAGAGAGAGAGACACAGAATCTGAGGCAGGCTCCAGACTCTCAGATGTCAGCACAGGTCCCGACCGGGGCTCGAACCTGTGAACTACCAGACCATGACCTGAGCCAAAGCCGAAACCCCAACTGACTGAGCCACCCAGGTGTCCCTCTGCAAGGGATTTTAAAGAGAATGAGAAGACAAGCCACAGACGGGGAGAAAATATTTGCAAAAAACCTATCTGATAAAGAATTTAGCCAAAACAGGGATGCGTGGCTGGCTCCATTGGTTAGAGCATGTAACTTATAATCTCAGGGTTGTGTGTTCAAGCCCCATGTTGGGGGGTGCAGGCTACTTTAAAAAAATAGTAATAACCAAAATATATGAAGAACTCTTAAGACTCAGTAAGAAAACAAACCAATTTAAAGATGGGTTAAATGTAGGCTCAAGATGCCCTTTAAACACTTGTTGGAAGATATGTTGGCCACTAGCTACATGTGTCTGAAGGGTGGAAGAAAGTTTGAGGCAGCAGGTATATAAATTTAGAATCAACAGTCTGTGGGTGGTATTCAAAATCTGAGAACTGAAGTACATCACCTAGGCTAGACAGAGAGTGGAGGAAGAGAAGAAAGAACCCATGAATGAGCCTGGAACCAAAGGTCAGGAAAGGAGTGGAGATCAGCAAAACAGACCAAAGAAGCAACTAATGGGGTGGGAACAAGCCAAGGAGAGTAGTGTCGGAGGAGCCAGAGGCTGGCAGAGTTTCAAAAAGAAAGCAAATGCTGTAGAGCAGTTGAAAAAAGAAGGTAAAGATGGGATGGTTGATGAGTTCTGTTTCACGTGAAAGCAAGTTTGGATGACTCTCTTGAGAAGTTGTCCCATAAATGTGACAAGAGAAATGAGGTGAAAGCTAGAGGGAGATGTTGAGGCAAATGGTTCATTGGTTGGTGGGTTGGTTGGTTGGTTGTTTTTACCAGTGGAGAGGAGGAAGGTTTGAGGCTGTTGAGGGAAAGGAAGGGACAGAAGTGCAGTCCTTGAGAGGTGGTGGGGTGAGGGGCTTCGATCTGGCACATGGGTGGAGGGCCTGGTCTTTGGTGGATGCAGGAATGCTTCTTCCACTAAGATGGAAGAGAAGACAGGGAGACATGGGGCCTCTGAGCTTGTCTCCCAGTGAAAAAGCCACAGCAGAGGGGCTGTGGAGGGAGGAAGTTTGAAGGGAAACTAGAAGCTTTCACACAGCCCTCTTCAACTTGCCCTTTGCTTTTGTGTTTTTTCTTTTTTTTAAACCAAGTTTCCGTGGGCTGGCACAGAATCCTGGAAGCCCCATGGATTGAGCCTTTAGTTAGTTAGGTTGTGGGGAGCTGGGTTTGTGGGGGGTCAGGGAGCGCTAGGGGTTCAGGCTGCATTAGGTACTTCAGAAGCGTCCTAGTATGTTGTCAGTGGGGACACTGCACAGCCTGGCCGCCGAGTGCCAGTCCGGGGGGACCGGTGCCTTCGGGCCCCTTGCGCTCCTTCTCCTTGCCTTGTTTTAGGGCTTCAGGTAATCTCTCACGAGGCGTGGCATTTTGTCTGTTTTTGTGGGAAGAGTCCTTGATTCTTGCCCTCGTGAGGCCTGCCAAACCTTCCGTTTAGGGCAACAACCCTTCTTGAGAAACATTTCGGTCTCAGTGGAGAGCAGGTGTGGCTGCTGCTATCAGTGATCTAAATGGAAGGAGGGCAGGTACGGTTCACAGCCTTTCCTTTCTGTCCTTTGAAATCCCATGAAAGTACAGAAGGAAAGTACATCTTGAACTTTTTAGGCTCTTGCCTGAATGGATTAACTAACCCTGTTTACTAATATCTCTCTGCCCGCTTCGAGGACCACGGTCTTTAGAATTCAGTGCTCTCTTTGCGTTGAACAAAGCCTCCAGCTTGCCACTCTTCTGATCAGAGCGTGAGAGCAAGCTTGTTTGGTCCAATTTTGTGTGTAAGTGATTCCAGCCATTTGGTTTATTGTATTTCTGTCATTTGGGGTGAAATCCCAGTGGCCTCGGGTATCTTTTTTTTTTAAAGTTTGTTTATTTTGATAGAAAGAGAGCAAGCACATGAGCAGGGGAGGGGCAGAGAGAGAGGGAGAGAGAGAATCCCAAGCAGGCTCTGTGTTGTCAGCGTGGAGCCTGATGCAGGGCTCAGAGCCCCATGTGGGGCTCCATCCCACAAACCTGGAGATTATGACCTG
The DNA here is from genome assembly GCF_006229205.1 of Suricata suricatta. Taxonomy (NCBI): domain Eukaryota; kingdom Metazoa; phylum Chordata; class Mammalia; order Carnivora; family Herpestidae; genus Suricata; species Suricata suricatta. The sequence continues at coordinate 56,554,653 of NC_043702.1, forward strand.
AGCCAAAATCAGGAGTTGGATGCTTAATTGACTGAGCCACCAGGCGCCCCATATCATTTCTTTTTTACTTGAAAATAGATTTAATGAAGAACCACATTAGATGTGGCCAAGTTTTATTTCTAAGTAAGGAGCTCATCCCATAGCTTAGCTGAAACAATGCCACATAGGACACCTGGTTGTACTGAGGTCCTTATCCAGCTTAAACAGTATAATAAATGAAAGATATATTTCCTTTTCTTAAAGATTTTTAAAAATTTTTTATTTTTAAGAGAGCACAAGCAGGGTAGGGGCAGAGAGAGGGGGACAGAGAATCTGAAGCAGGCTCTATACTGAAAGCAGTGAGCCCAATGTGAGGCTTGAACTCATGAACCAAGATCATGACCTGAGCCGAACAAACTAAGCCACCCAGGTGCCCCTAAATTTCATTTTTTATGCATCCTTTGAATGACCAGCACAGATATAGGGGACTGAAGCCCCACCTTTCACCTGCTAAAGCCTCCAAATATCACAAACACTGCTGATTGCTTGCCCAGGCACCTCTCATAAACTCAGCTCAGACCCTTTTGCTTGTTAACAAAATCTCAATTTTGTTCCATAGTTAAGTGTGCCCATCTCTAGGAAATGAATCATTATTAGCCCAAATTCATCCTGTAATCTCTCTTCTGCTGTGCAGGTGACCCAGCTCTGGCCTCTGAAATGTAAAGAAGTCTGAGGACAGGGCTTGACACAGTTGGAAGAAGAGTGGATTTTTCTTCCCCCAGAAGAGAGCGAATGGAAGTGATTACCCCTCTCTTTTCCCTCCTGCTGTGAGGACTTAAGATGAATTCCAGGGCCCTCTGGATAGCATTCCTTTTAGATAGAAAATAATAGATTTAGTAAAGAACTGCATTTGGAGTAGTGGAAAAGGAAGATCAAAAAGATGGACAGGGGCGCCTGGGTGGCTCAGTCGGTTAAGCATGTGACTTTGGCTCAGGTCAGGATTTTGCCGTTTGTGGGTTGGAGTCCCATGTGGGGCTCTGTGCTGAGAGTGCAGAGCCTGCTTGGCATGCTCTCTCTGTCCCTCCCCTACTTACAGTTTCTCTCTCTCTCTTAAAATAAATAAATAAACTTAAAAAAAAAAAGATGGCCAAGAAGCACTACTAACTGGTGCTGATCTGATCCTGGATCAGCCTGCCTCCAGACGTCTTGTTTTGTGCAAGAATGAAATGCTCTCATTGTTTAGAACACGTTGGGTTAAGTAGTCAGCTACTTGCCGCTAACAGCCTCCAGACACACGTGATTTCACAGGACTTGCTGTGCTCGAGATCATTTATAACTAACACTCTTTACCCTGACTCAACAAAAACAATTCCCCACCTTACGCGTGGCTGGTAAGGCATGGGTCCTTTATACCTTGTTAAGTTTAGCTAGAGCTCCAAGGCTATTATAAAACCAAAGTGTTTTGATTTTTCTGGTTTTCCAGCATAATTTGGCTAAGTGTAATAATATAAATAAAATGATTTTTCACTAACCAATCTCTAGAAAAAATGTCAGCATTCCTAAAGAGCCATTTTAGAGTGGTCTTCTTTAAAATGTTTTTCAACCTTTCTGGTTCATAATTTGAGTTCTTAATTTGGGTCAGCCCTTGGGAATTATTGGAAATCGACTAGAAACAGCCTCTACCATTGCCTGAGTCAGTCACATTTTTTCTTTTTTTTTATAATTGCTATAAAAGTTCACCTACATTATTAAAACTCCAAATATTCTTCATTCTTTATGGCTTGGCATTTCATAGTCTTATTTGTCCAGAACTTCAGCACTTTATCCATTTTTATTGCTCAATCTTAAATTTGTCCTTTATTTAATATTATTGAGGTTTTTCTCCTTTCTAACCCACTCCTATCTTTACTCCTTATGTCCCTGAAAATGTATGAATATGGCCAAACCTCATTTCAGAGACCACTGGGTCAAACACTGTCATGTATAGAATTAACTACCAAATGTACACCTTCAGTTTACCAGAATTTCGGTTTTTCCTATCTTTGCCTGAGAGTACATACAGGTGTTTTGGTTAAAGCCAGCTCCAAGAAATCCCTGACATTTTGTAGTAAGCAAAAACACTCTAAACTAACATTTGCTCGAAGCCTAAAATAAGTCATGCAACAAGCCTAAAAAGGTACAACTTTCTCTTCATTCTGAGTTTCAGTTTTTAAGTTGACCAAGGCCATTTTAGTTCTTAGCAATAGACAGATACAGTGTATTTGCTAACTAAATGAATTGGGGCTAGGGGAGTAGAAAGTGTGACAAAAGACCACTGACCAAGTTAGGACATAAGAATTCCAGTAAGTTCAGTGTGCAGAATTTGAAAGCGGCTACGTGTTTCCACAAGTGGTTTATTGAACTTCTCAAATTTCACGTACAGTCCTGATCGCATCAAACAAGATGAATAGTTTATCGGCGCATCACTGTAGGAAAAACTAGTAGTATAAACTTGTTCGTTAAATTCAGCAAGCATGTGGGGTGCCCGGGTGACTCACTCAGTTGAGGGTCTGACTCTTGGTTTCGGCTCAGGCTGTGATCTCAGGGTCGTGGGATCAAGCCTGCTCTTAGGCTCTGTGCTGGGTGTGGTGCCTGCTTGAGATTCTCTTTCTCCTGCTGCCCTTTTCCCTCCAATGCCCCCCCTCTCTAAATCAATAAGCATATATGAGCCTAGGCCTGTGCCAACCAGTAAGGACTATTACCCTCTTAAAACTTAGGCCTTTTGGAGGAAGTTCTCAAAGTTCCTTGGTTATACCACAGGCTTTTAATTTTGGAGATGACACACTGAGGCTAATGCCATTGAAGGAAGATTGTTATCACTTACATTTCACAAAACAAGGGAGCACGTCATGCCGCAAAGTCCACATGGGGTAGCGCCAGTTTGGGTCAGGAGGCAGAAGCAGCGAAGGGAAGGCACAGGCCAGAACCTTTATTGTTTCCAACAGGAAAGGCAAGGCTAGGCAGAGAAAACAGGTTAAGACGGGCTAGTTTGAGTTGGCCGGCTCTGGTGGTCTCTAGTTACCTGGCCCTGGGTGATCAGGGCAGAGGAATATTGGCTTGGTATGTGAGTATAATAAAAGAGGTGATTGGGAATACAGACTCATGACTGATTGAAGGATTTGTAATGTGATTATCAGGTGCTCACAAAAGTGTATGTAAACAGCTCTGGCCATTTGTTTGACCCTGTAACCAATGGATGCCAAGCAGACAAATACAGAATCTAAGAAAACACAGAACAAGAATCCACATGATCAGGGAGTCTCAGTGCAGACCAGTCCTCTTACATAAAAACACAGCTTGGAAATTATACTGTGTTCCAGTAAGCGTATAGAAAACCAACCATATAGCGATTCTAGGTTTTTACTACAAAACTGGGTAATAAAGAATTTGGCCTTGCCCTAAAAGAGTCTGGCCTTCACCCTCAGCTTCTAGAATTAATCTATGTCATCCCCAATAGGACTGTCTTTGTTTAGGGCACAGGATGGTCACACTTAGAGTTAAGTCCCTACTTAGAGTAGGGACTGGCCCTTCCAGAAAGATCAGTTTAATTTAGGGTGTGGCTTTGGATCCTGTAGTATCAGTCCGTAGACTTCAGCCATGGGGGCAATCAATCAGTCATAACTCCATAATGAAACCCCATTAAGATCTCCAGGTACCGATGCTCATGTGAGCACCCCAGTTGCACTGTCACACATAGATGCCAGCAGGGTAATGCATTTGTTTTAATGTTTTTTATTTATTTTCAAGAGACAGAGAGAGACATTGTGAGCAGGGGAGGGTCAGAGAGAGAAGGAGACACAGAATCTGAAGCAGGCTCCAGGCTCTGAGCTAGCTGTCAGCACAGAGCCCGACGCGGGGCTCGAACCCACGAACCGTGAGATCATGACCTGAGTCGAAGCCGGAAGTCAGACGCTTAACCAACTGAGCCACTCAGGCGCCCTGGTAATGCATTCTTAAGCCACAGGAGAAGACAGTGAAAGTCTCATGTCTGAAACCCTTGCAGATTCTGTCCTATGTGTCTTTACCTTTGGCTGGTTTTAATCTGCCTCCTTTCCCTTATAAGAAATCAAAGCCATGAATATAATAGCTGCAATGAGTTCTGTGAACCCTTACAGTGAATTATCAAAACTGACTGTTCAGGATGCTGGGTGGCTCAGTCAGTTGAGCATCCGACTTTGACTCAGGTCATGATCTCACAGTCTGTAGGTTCAAGCCCCGTGTCAGGCTCCGTGCTGACAGCTCAGAGCCTGAAGCCTGCTTCAGGTTCTGTGTCTCCCTCTCTCTCTGCCCCTGCCTGCTCGCTCTCTCCCTCTCTCTCTCAAAATAATATAAAGACATAAAAAATTAAAAAAAAAACACCTGACTGTTCCATAGGCAGTTGGTGTCAAAAGTGAAGGCAGTCTTGAAAACTGTGACCTCAAACCTGTGTGGTCTGTCTAACTCCAGGCAATGTCTCTAACACATGGGTACTAAGCAAGTGACTAAGAAATAAATAAGTAAAGTAAGTAAGTAAATAAATAAATAAAATTGAAACATAAATAAGGTATTAAAAAAATGGAAAGTTCTCCTGAGGATCCCAAAGTTAACTCTTTCTTTCTGGTTTATCTTTCTAGACATTTCCTGCATAAATGTAAACGTATATACACACTTTATTATTTCTTTATCATAAATGAGATTGTGCTCAAGAGCCTGTTCGAGACTTTCCTGGTGTCCCTTAGGTTGCATCAGTGGCCTTTGTGTCAGCACAGGTGGACCTCCCCCTGCGATCTGGGTGGCTGGGTGGTGTTTGTACGGAATGGTTGGACCGTTATGAGAATCAAGTCGCCGGGGGGATGGGGGGGGGGGGCGTCTTACGAGATCACGTGACTGCACACAGTAGCGCTCTCAGAACAGTGCTGATCACAAAATAAGCAAGCACTCCCTGCCTTTGTTATCATTTGTGATTTAGCCACTCTCGATTGTGTACATTGCTATTTCCATTTTTAAATGATTTCCAACAAGGCTGCCAAGGATATTCTCCATTTGTATTTATACCCAGGAACGGGATTACTGCGTCAAAGGGTATGTGCATCTAACATCTTGCTAGATGTTGTCAAATTGTCTTCTAAAATTGTTGTGCCAATTTACATTCCTACCCCTAGCCTGTGATATGACTTATTTCCCCTTCCTCTCAATTACTGAGTATGGTCAAACTTTTTCATCTTTCCCAACCTGATAGGATTTTGGAAATTGCACCTCCTTGTAGTTTACATTTATTTAATTATTCTGAGGCTGAGTATCTTTTTTTACATATTTAGTCACTTACTTTATATTTATAGTACTTTTTCTTCCAGCTCCTTAATTCATGTGCTTTAATTTTCCATTTGATTTAAGAAATTTCCTATGTTGTTTGAAACCGGTATCTTGAATGAGAATTAGGGAAAAGGAAAAGATACCAGGACGCTTTCCCAGCCAGTGTTTCCACATCATCATCACTTCCACGATGGCTCTCAACTTCCTTTTAAGAAAGAAAACAAGGGGCACCTGGGTGGCTCAGTCGGTTAGGCCTCTGGCTTCGGCTCAGGTCAGATCTCACGTTCATGGGTTCAAGCCCCGTGTCAGGCTCTGTGCTGATGGCTAGCTCAAGGCCAGAGCCTGCTTCCGGTTCTGTGTCTCCTTCTCTCTCAGCCCCTCCCCCTCTCATGCTCTCTCTCTGTTTCAAAAAAAAATAAAAATAAATAAAAATTAAAAAAAAAAGAAAGAAAACAAGAACAAAAAGCTAAAGCAAAACGAAAAACAATAGACTGGAAAGAGGTACTAATTTTCTCTGGTTGATTGAAGGGCTTTTGTTTGCTTGTTTATTCCTTTCAACTAAATAGAAATCATTCCTTTTATTTCAACTTATATCCACTTTTCCAGAATGGAAACCAACCCACCAAGAACTGGATCTTTTTATTCTGCAATTTACACCAATTAATAAATAAATATTCTGTTATGTCTCACACAATGTAAGTGGTGGGAGACAGCAAACTAGTAACAACTTTTGTGTCTTGGTAAGTTTTTTTCCCCCACTTTTTATAAGGTTGAATTACTTAACTAAAAAGAGGTTGACTCATCATCCTAAGATATAGTCTTGATTTTGAGGGACACCTGGATATCTCAGTCAGTTAAGCATCTGACTTCAGCTCAGGTCATGATCTCACAGTTCATGAGTTGAGTGCCACTTCAGGCTCTGTGGTGACAGTTCAGATCCTGAAGCCTGCTTCGGATTCTGCGTCTCCCTCTCTGTCTGTTCCCCACTCGGGCTCTGTTTCTCTCTGTCTCTCAAAAATGAATAAATGTTACAAAATATATTAAGAAAAAAGATATAATCTTGATTTTCAAGTGATGTTCACATTTTGTAAGGAACGCCTGTGTAAACATTTCTTGTATAAAGACACGAACTGTGGAACTGTGGTGTCGTCTTTTGTGTTGTTACAATAAGAAATGTCTTATGTATATATGTACTAGGAGTCCCGCTGCCGTTGTATTTGGCTTGTGAATATTGTGTACAAGGAAATGTTAAGACTGGTTACCCCCAACCAACACAGGAGAGGGCCGCCAAAACGTGGTCCTGCCTTTCTTCAAACCTCTGTTTCTTCTAAAACTGACCTCTTGAAAGCTTCCCAAATGGGTTCCTTGTTTTTCAGCTGCATAACCTCTTCCCTCCCCTCTCCCGTTTCTCATACCAGGTAACAGTCAGTATCTGATTATACATATACTGGCTGACTCCACAAATTTGTGTGTGACCACATGCGTCTTTCCTCCCCGGGTAAAAGTTGCAGAGCTCCTCTTGATTAGGTGTTCTCCTAGTTATAAATGTGTGCACCACACAATACATCCAAGCTCCGCAGCTTAAAGCAACAATAAGCACTCATTATCTCACACAGCTTCTACGGGTCAGAGCCCCTGGAGCCGCTCAGCTGGGCCGCAGGCATCCAGATAAAGGCTTCCTGGACCCAGAGGATGTGCTTCCAGGATAGAGCACTCCCACGGCTGGCAAACTGGCCAGATAGTGTCTAACCATGTGGACTCATTCAAGAGTCTTCCCGCCGTGCACTTTGGCTCCCCTAGAGCAAGCAACCCAAGAAAGGACAAGGCAAAAACCACAGTGTCTTTTATGATCTAGGCTCCAAAGAAATCCCCAAATTTCAGGAAACTGGTTCCTTTCATTAATACTGATGACACATGTGTAAAAGGAAAAGTCTTAGATCAGCTCACCTGGGAAACATCTCCCAGGCAGAGATGTGCTCTTAGGAGGTTTACTGTGGACAGCCCTCTGGACCAAGGTGGAGAGTGGAGGCCGGTGGGTCAAGGAGTCGGAGGTCAGCAGCAAGGGCTTCAGCAAATACCCAGGGCAGCTCTACCGCTGGGATGGCCCCTCAGAGTATTTACACCAGGGCTTGGCAAATGCTGTGAGTCAGGGTTTTTAATTCTGATTTGATCCTTGAGCTGGTCATTGATCATTTACCAGCATACAAGTGACCTATTGCATCCCTTTCTCTGAGATCCAGAATGTATTATTTTAGCATATTAAGATCTCTAAGATGTCCTATAATAAGGAAATGTGTTTAATTTTGTGAATAAGCATCCCTCAACGATATGATGTGGATATAAATCTTAGTGCACAGACTCAAGTGTATCAGAAGCTGTGTAATTTCTGGGGATTGCCTCACCAGCCGCCCACCCTGGGGGTTGTGCTCCAGCTCCAGGAGCCTGGCAGGCGCTGTTCTGGTTCTGACTCATGATCCATCCAAGCACCACTCAGAGGCCCCAAATCCCAGCCGGTGTGGACCTGCCAGCCCCCCTGTGACATTCACAGGGTACAGGAAGCCTTGTCCTTGGGCAGGATGCACTCCCTCGGCAGCTCCTCTGTCCACAGCACTTCCTGTTGCCTCTCAGGCCTGTTTCACCCATTCTGTCCGGTTCTGGAAAGCTTCCGGAGTGCAAACCCTGGTCTAGGTGACCTTGCTGATCTTTGCTCTGCTGAACATACACAGACATGAGCTCCCTCCCTGCCCTCCCCTTCCCTTCCGGATTTCCCCTTTCCTGGTTCCTCCTTCTTTCCCCTCCTCCTCCCCACCCCTCCTCTCAGTCCTCTTTTCCTTCCCTCCTCTTTCTCCAGCGCGCCTGCCTTCCGGAAGCTCAAGGACTTTCCAGGCTGGGGTAAATCCCGCTCTATTCATCCAAACTTCGATTGAGAATCAGCAGAATTCTTCGAAGGATTTAGGTTTTGAATAACAAAAGCCAGAAAGCCGGGTTGTTTTGTTTTCTATTCTAATAGAAGCCTCCCCTAGGGCAGCGGGCACCTTACCCATTCAGTTTAAATGGAGAAGGAAAGTGTGTAATTGGAAGAGATGGAGTAAAGAAGCTCAAAGCTAAAAGTACCTTTCCCTTCATCTCACCTGTTGTAACTTCGGAACAGTTTTGTGGAGCACAGTTCAGGGACACGCTGCGGGTGCCATCCACGTGGCCTACTGAGCACATGCTGGGTGCCAAAGTGGTGCCACAGCGTGGCTCAGGGCTCCCACTGTGATGACTGGCAGCCGGGAGCAAGCGCGGCCCTCCGCACACCGCGCACCCTTCAGGCGCAGGCGCAGAAGTGGGGGAAGGGCGGAGCCGAGGGAATCCCCGCTGACCCGAAGTTACCTGAGTCGGGGGAGGGGGTGCTGCTGAGGGCGAGCCCGGAGAGGATGCTGTTCTCGAAACGCTTGGAAGACCGTATCTTCACTGTTTCACTTGTGTTTCTACAGGTACTGTTTTCTGTCACCTTTTTTAAAAATCATCCTTAACTTTAAAAAAAATGTTTATTTATTATTGAGACAGAGCGAAACAGAGCATGAGTGGGGGATAGTCAGAGAGAGAGGGAGACAGAGAATTTGAAGCAGGCTTCAGGCTCTGAGCTGTCAGCACAGAGACCGATGCGGGGCTCGAACCCACAGACTATGAGATAATGAATGACCTGAGCTGAAGTCGGTTCACCCAACGGAGCCACACAGGCGCCCCTTTCTGGCACCTTTGAAGAGGATCCTGACTTCCACTGTGATCCTCTAGGGTACTGAAAGTATCCTTAAAATCCTTACAAAATTAATACATTGATCTAGAAATGACAAAATGTGGACTCCACCGGACTGAAATAAATCCAAACCTGGTTAACTGGGCATGATTTAATAGCAGGCCATTTCTAAATTGTTTATTTCACACAGTGTTTATATTGGTGGCAACCATGATAAATCCAAGGGCCTTGATAAGATCAACAAATTACCAAGTGCTAATTGTTTTTGGCAGGTGTAAGTGAGGAGATAAATAGCATATAAATTAAACTGCAGTGTGAGAGAGGTGCCATTCAGGGACTCACGGCTTTGCTGCACTCTGCAGCAAAATAATTCCTCTTATCCCATAATTAGACACTTGTTCCTTTAAAAACTGCACTCATTAATGCATATATTATCCTTCCACTGCCAGAGTTAGAAGAAAACAGATAAGGGACAGTAGTCTAATAAATTGAATGTCAATGACATTTTGCATCCCTTTGTCACCATTGAAAGGCAGACCATCTGTCTTGGATCACGGTTGGTCATCTCCATTGCCACGAGGAGCTCCTTTTCCAGCCCTCAAGTGTGGCTGTCATCACAACTGGCCTACATGGCCTGGCGCCTTTCAGTGCCCTTTAAGATCTTGCCTCAGGTCCGCTTCCTTTTTTTCTTTTTTAAGTTTATTTATTTATTTTGAGAGAGACAGAGACTGAGCTAGTGGGCGGGGGGGTGGAGAGAGAGAGAGAAAGAGAGAGAGAATGCCAAGCAGGCTCCGTACTGTGTCAGCACAGAGCCTGATGTGGGTCTCAAAACCATGAACCACCAGATCATGACCTGAGCCAAAACCAAGAGTCAGACACTCAACCGACTGAGCCACCCAGGCGCCCCTCTCAGATTCACTTCTCAGTGTGGTTCTGTCACCACGTTTAGACAATGACAGCTGAAACGTGTTCACTTTATCATAACTGCCGGCGGTTCCCTTCCTGGCTTCCTATCTCAAGTGAGAATCATGAGGGTCAGATATTACTACCACATTATTTTACTAGAAATGCAGATGTGACAGGTTGTTTCTTTCCTTTTTTTCTTCAGCCTCTGTACATCTGCTTAAGAGTGTTATCTGGGGGCGCCTGGGTGGCTTAGTCGGTTGGGCGTCTGGCTTCGGCTCAGGTCAGATCTCACGGTTCTTGGGTTCGAGCCCCGCGTCAGGCTCTGTGCTGACAGCTAGCTCAGAGCCTGGAGCCTGTTTCAGATTCTGTGTCTCCCTCTCTCTCTGACCCTCCCCTGCTCGCACTGTCTCTCTCTGTCTCTCAAAAATAAATTTTAAAAAAGCATTAAAAAAAAATTTTTTTAAAAAGAGTGTTATCTGGATAATGTTATTTTTCATTCTGCTTTCATCATGGTATGTCACATGCGTTTGAAATTCTAAGGGCAAAAATGCGTCCATTCGTTGTTAATTTCACCATGTATCCGTTCATCTGCTCATCCATGTATCCATCCATACGTTTATTTCATCATTTTTTCACAAAACTCTTGTGTGCAGGGTGCTAGATGAAAGTCTAATTTCACCATGTATCCGTTCATCTGCTCATCCATGTATCCATCCATATGTTTATTTCATCATTTTTTCACAAAACTCTTTTTTGCTGTGCAGGGTGCTAGATGAAAGTCAAATGCGAGTCTGGCACATTTTTTTCTGCTGAGCTCACAGGGAGAGGCCAAAATTGTAAATACCAATTACAGTATAAAGCTGTGGGGAGGCCCCACCCAGCTTGGACTTGGACAGGAAGAGGAGCTGCAGAGAGGAACAGCTCGTAGGCCCTTGGGTTGAGCTGCTCAGAAGCACGGGAGTGCCCTGTGTCCGGGTGCCCAGCACAAGTTTGCCCAGAGTAGCCTGTGCAGATGAGGCCCAGCACCTGGCCAAGCTTATCCTATTTTTCTCCTCCCGGCAGCCTCGTGATGTAAGTACATTTCCAGCTGCTCTATGGTGGGGATCAAGAGGGATGATGGAAGAAATCCCTGCCACCCCTGCCTCCGGTGACCTTGGGAAAGGAACTTAACCTCTCAGGGTCTCAGTTCTTTATAAGTTAAATGGAGATCAAGACAGTTTCTCCCTCTCCGGCCTGTGAGGATGAAAAGAATTTGTAGGTGTGAAGCACTTAGAATAGAGTGTGAGTGCAGCAAATAGCAGCTATCATGACTGATCCCAGGGATTAATTTTAGTGAGTGTAATTAAGTGACCAGATCACCCAGCTGAAAGGGGCCGAGTCAAACTGGAATCAAACTAAGAGTCAGGCTACTTCCTTACCCACAATGCTGTGGAGCCAGGACCACAGGGTGGCACAGAATCAAGACTGGGTGCAACTAGGGAAGGCTTCCTGCACAAGATGGCATCTCGGCTGAGTTTGGTAGAAGGGCCATGGGTTTGTCAGGGAAAGAAGTGGGGAAAGGCATTTCAAGGAGATGGAGCAGACCATGTGAAGACCTGGATGTCTGGGCAAGTCTGGCGTGTCGAGGGCACTGATGTATGACTGCGGGGTGGAGGGGTAATGGGCGGCCAGAGCACAGATGAAGACCACATGGGGTGTTTGGACCAGATCCTGAAGGCCTTGCAGATTCTTTGTTTTCTGTTTGGTGCTAGTCATATACTTCTATGAGGGGGTAGGAGAAAGTGAAAAAGGAACTTAGAAGTATAGGTCACCTGTACTTACAATATACTTACTGTTTCTCTTGAAATGACTTGCTCTTTTTACGTAAATTTGTTTTTCAAAGAAACTTTATATCGTAACCGTAAATGATAAGCTCACAGTGCCAGATGTGTTTCAGAATTCACATTTTTTTCCTGATTTCAAAAGGTGATATAGTGCATATATGAACATCAGTTAACATCCCTAGAGGGCCAAAGAATGAATGAATATTTCTGCAGAGAGATGTATGAATATTTACACCAAGCAGGATAAAGACTATTTATAGCTTGCTTCACATCAGCTTTGGTTCCAAACTTTCATTTTTTTCAGAGCTTTTTGGAATTCAGGATGTGGGTGAGTAGTATCACTTGCTGGAAATGAAAGGTAAAAGAAAATATATTCATTGTTAAAGAAGCAACGTGATTAGTGTCCAGCTCACCCTCCCTGCTGTGGCTGCGGAAGGATCTTGGTGAAGGGAGATTCACAAGGGAGGTGGCGCTGTTAGCAGCAGGGGCGGGGGCAGGGTCTCCGGATGCTTCACACCATATTCTTGCGACTTTTCTGTAAATCTAAACCGATTCTAAGTTAAAAGTGTATAAAATGGCCAAACAAACAAGTCGACTAACACCAAACCGGACTTCCTCCTTGACACTGAGAAATGAGAGTGAAAATCAAACTCACTTTTCTCATGTAGGCATCCCATCTTCTAATGCCTCCCCGTCATCCTGCCTCCAGTCATCCCATGGCCTCACCCCCAAGGGTAGCTCTGGGTTTTGAGAAGCCTTGGCTGGGGCTGGGTCAGGCCAAGGGCTTGGGCTTTCTCTGTAGATGATGAGGTTTCATTAAAGGTGTTTAAGTGGGTTTGGGGGTGCCTTCATTTGGGTGTAGGGGCGAACAGTTTGGCAGGAGTAGATGAAGTTGGGCAGGGGGAAGGAAAGGTTGGTGGTCGTGAAGGGACAGATGTAGGACAGATGTGGGAGGGTGGGAGGGCTCAAAGCCCCCACTGGAGGTGCTTGGGCAGGGCTGGGGTAGGAGGTCTGTTAGAAGGGCTGGCTGGGGCACGGTGCTGAGTTTGAGGGGCCAAAATTACCGTGCCAAAAATGTCCTTTATGGGGCTGGAGCCAGAGATGCAGATCATAAAGGGGCCCTGGAGCTGGAAGTCTCTCCAGGAGAGAGAAAAGAACCTTCTGTTCCCCTAGGGCCCGACCTCCACCCCCACCCCCGAGGTGGTTCAAATTGTGGAGCTGAGGGAGAAGACCAGACTTCCTACAAATTGGGAAGTAGGCAGAGGGCCCCTCATTCTGGGTGGAAAAGGAAGCTTGATTCCTGGTTGTTAACCATGAAGCCAATGGAATTGAAATCTAATTCACAAAGGACCAAGACCCTCCCCTACGGGACCTGATTCCTGATTCCCAGGGCTGCCTAGGGGGGAGCTGTTCTATCAAAAGCAAAAGAACCAGTACTAAAAGGAAAAAAAAAAGAAAAAGAAAGAAAGATGCACATGGAAACGCCCCAGAGAAAGCAAGGAAATAGTGTGGGCTTCTCGAGAGTCTGCAGGCCTGTTTGCACACGGACCTTGCACCTTGCCCATGCACCTAATTTCGCCCCCCAAACTCTCTCCTGCCCACCAGCCCCTCGCCTGAACCAACACTGGAGACCAGGCGCCAGGCCATTGCTCTTCTGGGGCTTAATCCAGCTGCTGGAAGCAGGAGAGAAACTGAGTACCTGGGGCGGGTTGCCGAACCTGGATAGTGGCCCATAGAGGCTACCCTGGCCCTGGACTGCCCTCGGGGCCCGGCCGCCTGGCGTGGTCCCTGCACCGGAGGCTGGGAGGAGTGGCAGCCAGCTGCGGGCCTGCCCGGGAAGCCGGTCAGCCTGACGTCCCCAGCAGATGTCAGTCTGGGAACAGGAAGCAGATTGTTTGGGGCTTCTAAAAATAAATAAATAATAACTACAACCACAAGAACCCTCTTTTATTCCAAAGTAAAAAAATGCTTTAATGACTAGAGCATTTAGCACATCGGGGGTTTTCATTGTTTTCAATTATGTGCAATTCTGAAAGGAGAGCACAAATTCTGAGCCTGAATGGAGAATTGTGGGGCTGCGGATTTGTGCTGTTTTAAACATTTGCTTTACTACTTTAAGAAGAGAACTGTAAAATGGAAATAATGATATATTATTACAAGTAAATTACACTGTGGAGTAGCATTAATATTGCAGTTGAAACCTAGAATTTGAAATAAAGATGGAAATATTCATTTGTACATAGTTTTTGTTCTTAGGAAAATGATTTGGAATTAAGGCGAGAAGCTTGCTTCTGCGTTCTGCGCACCCAGCCAGGCTCAGCGCTCCCGCCCGGCTGCCCCGGCCACCCCTCCGGCCCAGCAGTGGGGCCCCGGGTGGCCCACTGGGGCAGGGTCCCTGGAATTTGCAGGGCCCGGGGTGCTGGCACAGAGTGGGGCCTTTATGCTTCCCTAGCAAGAGGGTAAAAATTAATGCATTCCAGAAATATGTGATTTAGAAAGCAGAGATGGGGTGGTGGGTGGACCTCAGAGCGTTATGTGCGTGGGGACAGAAACTGGATGAGGAGATGGTGATAGCAGGTGACACATGAGCCTCCCTCTTTGGTAGTCACTATCTCCCTTCGCAGAAGCAGCCCTATTCCCAGACCTGGTCCTGCATATGCTCCTCCTCCTCCTCTTCTGGGAGGAGGGCAGCAGGGGAGAGCTCGGTTGTCTGTGACTTCCTTCTATTTGTTTATTATGTCAAGTGCTTTTTTATTAAAAAAATTTTTTTTCTCTATTGGAGAACTCTCCTGCCTCCAGTGTTATAAAACCAACTTCAGATAGCTGAGCTCTGCTACGTTTTCTGAACCAAACATCCCGACCTACAGTGCCCTGTTACCCAAGATCAGGGCCCCCGCTGCGCGCATGGCCTCCCCAGCCAGCTTCCGGACCTGGCCCTGTCCCCTCTGCCAAACTCTTCCAGTCTTCTCTGCCTTTGCCCCTGAGGCCCCTCAGAGCGGCTCCTTCTCCTTCCTCATACCCTGAGCAGGCCACCAAGCTCACCACTGCAGACCTGTGGCCTCCCTCCGCTGATCCTGAGGTGGGCTCTCCGCCCCCCAACCTCCTTACCCCTCCGTGCCTCAGCGTTTCTGACACAGCCTTACCACTTTTAGCATTTACCACAGTGTATTCCCCCCTTTTGATCATGAGCTCCTTGGAGTAAACGAATTCATATTTATACCCCTTGCCCTTGCAGGGAATAACAATAAATGGTTATTGAATGAATGAATGATTTGGCAGTTTGGGGTGGGATTGGAAAGTGTTATTTACTGAGAGCCTCACAACAAAAGACGGGGGGCACCAAGCTGGCTCAGTCAGAAGGGCATGTGACTCTTGATCTCGGGGTCATGATCTCTCTTGTTTACAAATGAGGCCATGCCTCATTTGGTCAAGACAAATGTGTGGCTTGCCCCAAGACACACAGCCAAGGACGGAGGAGACTAAGCGGGGATCACAGCTCAGGTTTGTCTGACGCCCCACATCATCTTTTGACCCCGCACGACGGAGTGAGGGCTGACGCCGAGAGTCCCCAGCCTGTTAACTGAGCGCCACAAAGAGACCTTGCGGGCCCTCATGGGCTCCTTGGAATCTCCAGGATGGCCTGGCAAATACCGAGGGTCTTGATAACCAACCCCTACCTCCACCGTCGTAGCCTTTTATTTGCAAAACTTCAAACCTGGAAGAAAGTTGAAAGAGTAGGACACGGAACATGAGTGTATCTTTCATATGGCAAATATGTATGTGCCCTTAGATATGTATTTCTCTGTTAGGGGGTTGGGATTTTTCGGGTTTTGGCCTTTTTGCTAAACTGCTTACCTTGCAGATATCATAGCACTTGACTTCTAAATAGCTCAGCATGTTTCTGTTAGATTTTCCTCCATAACCACAGCATCATCACCACACCTGACAAAGTTCACATATATGTGATTATTAATGTAGAGTTTATACCCAAATCCAGTTAGTTCAGAAACATCATTTCATAGCTGTTTTTGTTTTTTTTTGATCCAGGATCTAATGAATAATCACAGATTTCATTGAGTTATTTCTCCATAGTCTCCTGTAACCTCAGTTTGATGGGTTTTTTTCTTTTTCATGATACTGACCTTTTTGAATTTAGACTAACTTTATTGAAGTTAAATTTTTTTTTCGTGTAAGCTCTGCATGCAAGGGGGGCTTGAACTCATGACCCCAAGATCAAGCGTGGTATGCTTTGCCAACTGAACCAGCCAGGTGCCCCCAGACTAATTTTCTCATAGAGTGTTCTGCATTCTGGATTTCTCTGTTCCCTCATATTTCTCCCTAGGAATACTACCCAGGTGACATTGTGTATTTACTGCTCCATTGTTTAAGGACTGTCCCATTATTGGTGGTGCTATTATGTTTGAGGACTTGGGAGGAGCCTCCGGGATGGCCCCGATTGTCCTCAGCTCTGGGTATTCATATCCTGTGTGTCTCCCTCCCGTTGGGTGCGGACTAGACTTAGTGACTCACTTCTAAAGACTGGGACATGGCAGGAGATATAGAATGTCACTCCTGAAACTGGGTTATAAAAAGATGGTGGTTTTTGTTTGGGGAGCCCTCTCTCTCTCTCTCTCTCTCTGTTTGCATCCCTTATCCTGAGGGAAGCCGGCTGCTGTGCTGTGAGGCAGCTGCGTGGAGAGGCCCACGGGAGGGATCCTGGCTGTGAATCTGCTGAGACTGCCGACAGCCACCTGAGTGAAATAACTGACTATAACAACTTTCTGATAGACTGATTATCCCAAATTAGGTGAGTAGAAGTTTCTTCAAGCTGAGCTCCTTCCCATACGTTCCATCAGTCTATGTGCACTTCCTTACTTTCTGGCTTACTTTGTATTTTCCCTGCCCCAGACCTGCAATCAGCCATCTCTCCAAGGTTTCTTTTAGTGGAGAATGGCATTCAGAAACAAGTTTTGGCCACTATAATGGTGCAACTGGAATATCATTGTTTATAGACCCATTTTTAATTAAAAATATTTTATGTGTTTATTTTTGAGAGAGAGAGAGAGAGAGAGACACAACACTAGTGGAGGAGGGGCAGAGAGAGATGGAGACACAGAATCAGAAGCAGGCTCCAGGCCCTGAACTGTCAGCGTAGAGCCTGATGCAGGGTCCGAACTCATAAACTGCAAGATCATGACCTGAACAGAAGTCTGAGGCTTAACCTACTGAGCCACCCAGGCATCCCTAAAACTGTTTTGTAAGAAATTTCTTTCAATTCAAATCCAGCTCCATAGGGTTCTTCCTTTCATTTCCCATTCTATGTCTGTATCTCTCTTCCTCCACAGTGAGAACCCTGATTCCTAACCACATCAATATATGCCATCATTTGCTCTAGCCTATAATGCACTCGAAATAGTTTCAGAATTACTACTCCAATACCATTTCCAAGAAGGCTTCTAAGAAAACATTCAAGACTTCTTTGCAGTTCTGTCTGTTCTTAGAATGATCCCCTAAAGGTATACGCAGACAGTATTTACAAACCATTAAAATGAACTCTGTGTGTGTGTGTGTGTGTGTGTGTGTGTGTGTGTGTGTGTGGTTCCATTATCAATTTGATATACAGTAAGATTTCTCTGTTTCTATTTGCATTTAGTTTTAGGGTTTGCTTTCTTCAAATCTTCTAAAACTATGTTTTAAAGATTTTATTTTATGTTTTTTAATGTTTATTTAATTTGAGAGAGAGAGAGAGAGAGACAGAGTGTGAGCAGGGGAGGGGTAGACCGACTGAGCCACCCAGGCACCCCAGAAAGATTTGGTTTTTAAAGTAATTTCTGGGGGCGCTTGGGTGGCTCAGTCGGTTAAGCATCCAACTTCGGCTCCAGTCATGATCTCCCTCGTGGGTTCGAGCCCCATGTCAGGATCTGTGCTGATGGTTCAGAGCCTGGGGCTTGCTTTGGATTCTGTGTCTCCCTCTCTCCCTGACCCTCCCTTGCTCATGCTGTCTCTCTCCTTGTCTCTCAAAAATAAATAAAAAACCTTAAAAAAATAAAGTAATTTCTGTACCCAACATTGAACTCGAACCCACACCCCAAGATCAAGAGTCCCATGCTCCACCAGCTAAGCCAGCCAGGCACCCCTGAATGTACAAGGTTAATTTATAGGGTTAATTTACAGGGTTAAAGTTACAACACTTTCATGAAGTTCAAAAATCAAAACTATAGGGGCACCTGGGTGGCTCAGTCGGTTAAGCCTCCGACTTCGGCTCAGGTCAGATCTCACGTTCGTGGGTTCGAGCCCCGCGTCAGGCTCTGTGCTGACAGCTAGCTCAGAGCCTGGAGCCTGCTTCTGGTTCTGTGTCTCCTTCTCTCTCTGCCCCTCCCCCTCTCATGCTCTGTCTCTCTATATATCAAAAATAAACAAAACATTAAAAAAAATAAAAAAAAATCAAAACTATACATAGAAAAGTACATAAAGAACTCTTACTCCCATCCTTAAATTCCTTCCACTCCATTCCCAACCATCCACTATAGGCAGTGTTTTTTATTAGTTTCTGGTTTATTCTTTCTGTTTTTTTTTTCTAATATAAAATGTAACATGCTAGGGGTGCCTGGCTGGCTCAGTTGGTAGAGCATGCCACTCTTGACCTTGGGATCCTGAGTTTGAGCCCCACATTGGGTGTAGAGATTACTTTAAAAAAAAAAAAAAACTAAGATGCTGTATCGCACTATTGAACACTTTGATCTTTTCATTTAATATATCTTAGAAATCACCACATATTAATTCATAGAAATATTCCTCAACCCTTTTTTGGCTTTATATTACTCCATTGTGTGAATTCATCGTAGTTGATTCAGTCAGTTTCCTAATGGGTGAGCATTTATGTTGTTTCTAATATTTTGTTATTATAAATAACAAGGTTCTCAGTGAAGAACCTTATAAAAATGCTGTTTTATGTTTGTGGCCCTGTACTTTCAGGGTGAATCCCTGGAATTAAATTTGCAGGATCAAAGGGTAAATGCTTATGTAGTCTTGCTAGATATTCCAAATTCTCTCCCTAGGGGTTGTACCATTTTGCACTCCTCCACCAAATGATTATGAGGATTCCCCTCCCCACTTTTTTTTGGAAACTTTTAGATAGTCTCCATGCCTGATTTGGGGCTTGAACTCACAACCCTGAGATCAAGTGTCACATGCTCTACTGCCTGAGTCGGCCAGGCACCCTGAGGACGCCCTTTTCCTTACTGCCTTGTCAACAGAGTATATTGCCAAACTTCTGAATTTTTGATAATTTGATAAACACAAATATGTCAATGTAGCTCTAATATGCTTTATATCATTATGAGTGAAGCTGAATATCTTTTTAAAATGTTTATTTATTTTTGAAAGAGAGAGAGCAGGAGAGGGGCAGAGAGAAAGGGATACAGAGAGTTCAAAGCAGGCTCAGTCAGCGCAGAGCCTGCTGCAGGTCTCAGATTCACAAACCATGAGATCATGACCTGAGCTGAAGTCAGATGTTTAACCAACTGAGCTACCCAGGCACCCCAGAAACTGAGTATCTTTTCATATTTTTATTAAAAAAATTTAAAGTATACATCTTTTTTTTTCATTTTTTCATTTTTAAGTAATCTCTACATCAAATGTGGGGCTCAAACTCATGACCCCAAGATCAAGAGTCACATGCTCTTCTGACTGAGCCAGCCGGGTACCTGCCTCCCATCTTTTCATATTTTTAAGACCGATCTACATATTTTCTGTGTGGACTGCCTGTTTATGCTTTTGGCCCAGTTTTCTATCAAGTTTTGGCCTCTTTTTTACTTTTAATTCCAGTATAATTAATATACAGTATAGTTCTATGAGTTTCAGGTGTACAATATAGTGATTCAATAATATGTATAATATATAATAATTATTTTCTCTCTAGTTACGAATCTTTTTTTCTTTACTTCTTCGTTTCTTAGATTCCACGGATAATGAAATCATTTGGTATGTGTCTTTCTCTGACTGACTTATTTCACTTAGAATTATGCCCTCTAAATCCATCCATGTTGCTGAAAATGGCAAGATTTCATTCTTTCTTTGGTTGAGTAATATTCCATTGTATATATATATGCCATATTTTCATTCATCTATTGATGGACACTGGCTGCTTTTATAATCTGACTATTGCAAATAATGCTGTAATAGTAACAACGTAAACATAAGGATGCAAGTATCCCTTCAAATTAGTGTTTTTTATATTCTTTGGCTAAATACCTAGAAATAGTGGATCATACGGTAATTCTATTTGTAATTTGTTGAGAAACTTCCATATGATTTTCCCTAGAAACTGCACCAGTTTGCATCCCCACTAACAGTGGTTCCTTTTTCTCCACATCCTTACCAAGACTTGTTTCTTGTGGTTTTGATGTTAGCTATTCTGACAGGTTATGAGGTGGCATCTCATGGTGGTTTTGATTTTCATTTCCCTTATGATGATAAGTGATGTTGACCATTTTTTCCTGTGTCTGTTGGCTATTTCTCTTTGAGAAATGTCTGTTCATGTCTTCTGTCCGTTTTTTAATTGGATTATTTGTTTTCTTGGCATTGAGTTGTATAAGTTCTCCATATTTTTTTAATGTTTTTTTTTTTTTTTTGATAGAGAGAGACAGTGTGGGCAAGGATGAGTCAGAGAGAGGAAGAGACACAGAATCTGAAGCAGGCTCTGGGCTCTGAGCTAGCTGTCAGCACAGAGCCCAACGCGGGGCTCAAACCCACAAACTGTGAGATCATGACCTGAGCCGAAGCCAGACACTCAGCTGACTGAGCCACCCAGGTGCCCCTCCATAGTTTTTTGATATAACCCTATTTTGGATATGTCATTTGGAAATATCTTCTTCTGTTCAGCAGATTGTCTTTTTTTTAGAGAGAGATTTTATTTCTAAGTAATCTCTACACCCAATGGGAGGGGGGAGGACTCAAATTCACAACCCCAAGATCAAGAGTTGCATGCTCCACTAACTGAGCCAGCTGAGTGTCCCTGTCTTTTTGTTTTGTTGATTGTTCCCTTTGCTGTGCAGAAGATTTTTATTTTGATGTAGTCCCAATAGTTTATTTTGCTTTGTTTCTCTTTCCTCAGGAGACATATATAGAAAAATATTGCTATGGCTGATGTCAGAGAAGTTCTTCTGCTCTCTTCTAGGATTTTTATGGTTTCAGGTTTCATATTTACCTCTGTAATCCATTTTGAGATTGTGTGTGTGAGTGAGTGTGTGTGTGTGTGTGTGAGTGTGTGTGAGTGTGTGAGAGTGTGTGTGAGTGTGTGAGCGTGTGTGAGCGTGTGTGTGAGTGTGTGTGAGTGTGTGAGAGCGTGTGTGTGAGTGTGAGTATGTGAGTGTGTGTGTGAGAGTGTGAGAGTGTGTGAGCGTGTGTGAGCGTGTGTGAGTGTGTGAGAGTGTGTGTGAGTGTGTGTGAGTGTGTGAGAGTGTGTGAGCGTGTGTGTGAGTGTGTGTGAGTGTGTGTGAGTGTGTAGGGTCTGAGAAAGTGGTCCAGTTTCATTCTTTTGTATGTGACTGTCCAGTTGTCTCAGAACCATTTGTTTAAGAGACGGTCTTTTTCCCATTGCATATTCTTGCCTCCTTTGTTGAAGATTAACTGACCACATAATTGTGGGTTTATTTCTGGGCTCTCTGTACTATTCCATTGATCTATATGTTTATATTTTTTAAGTTTATTTATATATTTTGAGAGAGAGAGAGAGAGAGTTTGCATGCACATGGGGGAGGGATTGAGAGAGAGGGTGGGAGAGGATCCCAAGCAGGCACTGTGCTCTGAGTGTGGAGCCCGACTCGGGCTGGATCTCACTAATTGTGAGATCAGCCGAAACCAAGAGCCAGACGCTTAACTAACTGAACCAACCAGGTGCCCCATATGTGTGTTTTTGTGTCAGTACCATACTGGTTTGATTACTACAGCTTTGTAGTATATCTTGATATCTGGGCTGGTGATACCTCCAGCTTTATTCTTCTTCAAGATTGCTTTGGCTCTTCAATGATCTTTTGTGGCTCCATACAAATTTTAGGATTATTTGTTCTAGTTCTGTGAACAATGCTGTTGGTATTAGGTAGGGATTGCGTTAAATCTTAGAGCGCTTTGGGTAATATGGGTATTTAACAACATTTGTTCTTTTAATCCAGGAGCATGGAATATCTTTCCAATTGTTTGTGTCATCTTCAGTTTCTTTCATCAATGTTTTACCGTTTCCGAATATAGGACTTTCACCTTGGTTAAGTTGATTCCTAGGTATTTTATTATTTTGGGTGTAATTATAAATGGGATTGTTTTCTGAATTTCTCTTCCTGCAATTTCATTATAAGTGTATGGAAATGCAACAGATTTCTATATGTTGCTTTTGTGTCTTGCAACCTTGCTGAATTCATTTATCAGTTCTTTTTTTAAATTTTTAAAAACTTTTTATTTATTTTTTGAGAGACAAAGAGAAACAGAGCAGGATCAGGAGAGGGGCAGAGAGAGAGACACAGAATTGGAAACAGGCTCCAGGCTCTGAGCTGTCAGCAGAGAACCCGACATGGGGCTTGAACCCACGAACTGTGAGATTATGACCTGAGCTGAAGTTGGACACTTAACCAACTGAGCCACCCAGGTGCCACATCATTTATCAGTTCTTGTAGTCTCTTGGTGGAGTCTTAAGGGTTTTCTATATATAGTATCATGTCATCTGCAAATAGCAAAAGTTTTACTCCTTCCTTAACCAGTTTGAATGCATTTTCTTTCTTTTTCTTACCTGATTGCTGTGGCTAGGACTTCCAGTACTATGTTGAACAAAAGTGGTGAAAGTGGATATCCTTGTCTTACTCCCGATCTTAGAGGAAAAGCTCTATTTTTCAGCATTGAGTATGATGATAGCTGCAGGTTTTTCATATATGGCCTTTATTTTGGCCTCTTTTTCTATTTAAATGTTCCTTGTATTCCTAATATTACAGATTAGGCTGTATCTGTGATAAATGTTGTAAAGTTTTTCTCTCACTATGCTATTCTTTTCTTTTGCCATACAGCAGGAGTTTCTTTGTTTTTCTTCCAAATTTTAATTTTAATTCTAGTTATTAGTTAACATATGGTGTAATATTGGCTTCAGGAGTAGAATCTGGTGATTCATCACTTACATAGTCCTCATCATAACAAGTGCCTTCCTTAATATCCATCACCCATTTAGCCCATCCCCCACCGACCTCCCTCCATCAACCCTCAGTTTGCTCTCTACTGCTAAGAGTCTCTTATGGTTTGGTTCCTTTTCTCTTTCTTCCCCTTCCTCTATGTTCATCCGTTTTGTTTCCTAAATTCCACTTATGAGTGAAATCATATGGTATTTGTTTTACTCGGACTTATTTCACTTAGCATAATATACTCTATCTCCGTCTATGTCATTGCAATGGCAAGATTTCATTCTTTCTGATGGCTGAGTATATCCCATTGTATATATACACCATATCTTCTTTATCCCTTCATCAGTCAGTGGACATTTGGGCTCTTTACATAGTTTGGCCATTGTTGATAATGCTGCTATAAACATCAGGATGCATGTACCCCTTCAAATCTGTATTTTTGTATCCTTTGGGTAAATCCCTACTAGTACAATTGCTGGATCCTAGGGTAGTTCTATTTTTAACTTTTTGAGGATCCTCCATACTATTTTCCATGGTGGCTGTACCGGTTTGAATTCCCACCAACACTGTAAGAGGATTCACCTTTCTCTACATCCTTGCCAACATCTGTCTTTTGCTGTGTTGTTATTTTAGGCATTCTGACAAGTGTGAGGTGGTGTCTCATTGTGGTTTTGACTTATAGGGTTTGGGGTTCTTTTAATTTAAAAAATTTTTAATGCTTTATTTTTATTTGTTTATTTTAAAATGTTTCTTTTTGAGAGAGAAAGCACAAGTGAGGGAGGGGCAGAGAGAGAAGGAGACACAGAATCTGAAGCAGGCTCCAGGCTCTGAGCTGTCAGCACAGAGCCCAACACGGGGCTCAAACCCATAGACTGTGAGATCATGACCTGAGTTGAAGTCAGATGCTCAACCAACTGAGTCACCCAGGCGCCCCTTAAAGATTGATTTTTAAGTAATCACAGCCAACATGGGCTCATCTCACAACCACCAGATCAGAAGTCACACGGTCTACCAATTGAGCCAGCCAGGTGCCCCAAGCAAGGTTTTAAAAAAATGCTGCTGAATTTACTCATACTTTCTTTTATGGCATCTGGATATTTCATTTTTCATTAGAAAGCGTTATTTGGGAGGTGGGCTGGGCTTGGACTGGGTTTCCATTTTTCTTGATGTCCTAATTCTCTCCCTTTTGTGAGGTACAGTAGTGAGACTTCTTTTCCCTTCTGCCAAGAAGGTAATGAGGGCCATGAGCTGGACCAGTCTGATTGGTTTTTCACCTGTTTCTCTTTCAGGAGGTCCACGTTGCCTCCTTTTGACCCAGTCCTGGTTGGAGAAGGTTACAGACACTTTGCTCTCATTGGGAAGGATTAATGTCACAGGGAGAGAAATCGGCTTCTCTTAGCTGCAGGAACAGGTACCCAGAGCTGCTTTTGACTTGAATAGGGTTTAAGAAATTTTTCCCACACCTAAGGTGTAAATAAATCCACCTCTATTTCCTTCTAATACATGTGTGGTTTCATTTTGTTCATTTACATTTCTGTTCTATTTGGTGTTTAACCTGGGGATAGCAAGAGGTATGGGTCCAATTTTTTGATGGGCAAGGTGGCCCCATGGAGTGGGGGTGGGATGGTGAGGGGAAAATAATCAGTGATCCTTATAGTCCGGGCCACTAGGTGGCACTCCTCTAGATTCATTTGTGTGGGACTGTAGGAGGAAATGCTGTCCGTCTTCAGAAGAAAAAGGAAATGACTCGCTAAGCTTAACTGGCCAAGAGGAAGCCCCAGCCGGAAGTTCCCCTCCATCCATACAATTTTGACTTCTATAATCAGACTCAGTACTTCTTTGCCTGTGTTAGAAAATATCACTTCTTCCATATCATAAGAATCCATATGATTCTTCCATATCCTTGGCAGGGGGGCAATGTGGGCCGAGTTGTTTGTGCAAAGATTGCCCTTGCAGTGAATGTCTCCAGTCCCTGGGGTAAGGGCATGGGGAGAGAGAAGTCAACGAGAAGTCAAGATGGTCACTGCCCTGACCTGTCCTTCTTGGGGAACCTGGACATTAGAATGACAAGACCTTGGTTCCTGTCCCAGCCAACTGGCCCTATTATTGCACACATGCTGCATAGCCTTTTATTACTGTGTCTGTAAAATGGGACAACAGATGCCTTTCCTGCCTATGTGTAAGGATGTCGATGGCATAAAACGATATAAGTGGAAATGTGTGGGGGAAATAAAAACCACTGTGCAAATGTGTTTTAATTGTCATTATAGTTACATTTTATCATATGGATGTATCTCTATGGAAGATAACGATGGTCATAAGACTTGTATTCGTAGGCTAATTTGCTGTTAATAAGGTAATTTTTTCGTAGACTTGTATTTTTTCACAGCTTGTATCAGGTGACTAAAGGGGTTCATAGTGACAAAGGGGTTCAGGTGACAAAGTGGCTAAGAATTATGGACCTGGAAAAAGGAGCAGGCTGGCCCTCGGACTGCCTCCCCATCTGGTTTCTACAAAGACTGAACTGGTTCTAGTCCCTCCGCAGTCCCCAGACGGGATTGAGAAATACTGGTCTCATTTCTTACTGTAGCCGGTCTGGAGGGAGACCGAAAAGAGATGAGAGAAGGCTCTAGAAGGGGTGTGGAGTGTCTAGAAACCAAAGATGAAACTCTGAGGCAGTAAACAGTCAGAAAATCAGTTTGTGTTGTAAAGCCCTCCGTCATGCCACAGTGGTCTTCTTTCTGTTCCTCAAATGTGCCATGCGTTCCCTTCTGCAGAGGCGATTTTGATGATCTAAAACGTTCTAGATCTGGCTCTTCTCCCTGACTTGCTCCTTCAGGTCAACTCCAATGACACTGCCCTCCCCCCGCTGTCACCAGCACAGATTATCTTTCAAGACCACTTATCACCGCAGGAAATCCCCCCCCCCACTTACTTCTTTGTTGTCTGCACAACCCACCCACCATCTAGCAGAGTGAAAGCACCCTTTGGGCAGGAATGCCATGTTGTTCCCAGAGTCCGCAACCATCCGATACAAGGCAAGAACTCAACACGTGCTCTTTGAGTGGATGCGTGTCATAAAAAGGAACTGTGTTCTTGTTAGAAAATGCTGCATCTGCATCTTTGACTTTTCTTTCTCCCTTGGTGCCAATGTCAAAGTCTTCAGGTCCTGCCTGTGTGTTCTGTTTCTGAGAAATGTCTCATAGCTCTGTCCCTTCCTGCTTGCCATCCCCGACCCCCACAGCTGCTGCTCCCTTGCCTGGGCACCATCAGCCCTCTGGTCCTGCTGCGGAGACTTCCCTGAAACACAGGTGTCCCTGGCCCAGCTCGGTCCCTTCTTCCCTTGCTCCCATCCACCCCTACTCCTGGGACAGCCAACCCCCTGATGTGTCTTCCTTGATTTCCTTGGGGCTGAATCAGAGTGTGCTCCCCATAGTAACTCCAAGCTTTGCTTTTCTGGCCAACAGATCTCGCCTCTCTCACTAGTGGGGCCCAAGCATGGCAGTGTTGGCAGCTCCCCGGGAATCCCTGGAGAAGACAGAAGTGTCTGCCCCCGAGGTGCATGGGACTTCTGAACGGGGCCGGGTGGGTGTGCCAAGAGGGGCTGGGGGGGTTGCCAGAGACAGCTTACTGAGATATCTCAGGAGAGGGCCAAAAAGGGCCCCCCAAGGGCAGACCTGAGCCCTTAGATGGCTCTTGGGGAGCCTGTGGGCAAAGCCGTGGGGCTGGCCTGCCCCAAATTGGTCAAGCCATCGGAAGGGCTGGATGGAACTGCACTCAGCGGCTGTCCCTGTCCCTGTGTCCGCTTGTTTTGCAGCCCGGGTAGAGGTGCTCGGGTAGCAGGTGGTTGTCTAATAACGTAAGAGGAGAGAATGCAAGCCCAGTGATGCAGGAGATCTGGGCTTTTTGGGGGAACAAATGCTGACCGCAGCTGATGACGTGGCCCTTCTCTTTCCGTCCACAGCTGTTGCCAGGTGTGGCCAGGGGCTCGCAAGCTGCTGCTCACACCTCAGAAGATCCCACGTTCGAACCGGAGTGGGAAAGCTTTCTGTAGGCTGTCCAGGTAATGATGTTTAGAGACCTTTCTTATGAAAGACATTATATATCTTGTGAGTTATTACCATTAAGGAGATTTGTTTTTTATACCAAATGTCTAAATTCATCTACCCTCTAGGGATCTCCTCCTGTATGCTATCTCAGCAGAAACAATGCTTTCCCCAAATGTGTCAGTTCTATTTTTAAAAAGGTTCAGT
The DNA here is from genome assembly GCF_006229205.1 of Suricata suricatta. Taxonomy (NCBI): domain Eukaryota; kingdom Metazoa; phylum Chordata; class Mammalia; order Carnivora; family Herpestidae; genus Suricata; species Suricata suricatta. The sequence continues at coordinate 56,581,846 of NC_043702.1, forward strand.
GACCTGTTTCTGTAATTCTCACACACACTGAAAGAACAGCAGCGTCTATTTAGACTCAGTTCTGTCACCAAAAAGTTACCCCTGCCAAGTGTTCCCTCCAGAGGCGCCACCGCGGCCCGCAGTAAAGAGGCACAACGAAGTAGGCGTGTTGTCGGAGTGAGCTCCCGCGAGCACATGCACACACACACACACACACACACACACACACACCCAGTTTTGAACAGTGTCCACATGACTACGGTCCAGCGTCAGCCAAACTTGACGTTAGGAGATTGCTTAATAACCATTTCCTGGACCAAGAGCTTGAAAAGAGAATTTACAAAAGAGGAATTCAGTTCATCAACTAATATGTGGAAAAAGGGTTAGCTCCTCTAGTAATCACAAAAAGGAAAATTGTGACAGTGCCACTGTCCAAAACTAACCCAGGTGTGGGAAGTCAGGGTAGTGACTACCCTCGGGGGCGGGGGCAAGGGGTCAAGGGGGAATGACAGGTGTGTCTGGGATTCTGGTAATGTTTAGTTTCTTGATCTGGGTGCTGGTTACTTGGAAATCTTTACTTTGTGAAAATTCACGTATAATTTGTGTACTTCTCTGAATATATGATAAGGCTCACCAAAAACTTTACGTAAGAAGACAAGCTCACTTTCTACCTATCAGGTTATGTTATAATAATATATATATATTATTATATGTACATATACTATAATTATATGTACATATATTAGTGACAATATTATATGTTATTATATATAACATATATTATAATTATATGTACATATATTAGTGATAATAGCCCGTGCAGTGGAAGCCATCTCAAAGCTGGAATTGTCACACATTGCTAGTGGCAGTGTACATTAATGTAGCCCTCTTTGGGGAGCAATCTGGCAATATGAATTTAAAAATCTTAGAGTCTCCACTTCTGAGACTCTATCTTTAGAAATAAACCTGAATGTCAAAAAAGAGTTATGTGGGGGCACTGGGTGGCTCTATAGGTTAAGCGACCAACTCTTGGTTTTGGCTCAGGTCACGATCTCAGAGTCCATGAGATTGAGCCCCGCATTGGGCTCTGTGCTGTCAGCTTGGGATTCCCTCTCTCTTTCTCTCTCCCTCTCTCTCACTCTCTGCCTCTCCCCTGCTTATGTGTGCACGCACTCCCTCTCTCTCAAAATAAATAAGTAAACATTAAACAAAAGGTTATGTGCACATATGCAATATCACTTATAACAAAAAATTTATAATACTAAGACTCTAAAAACAATCTAAATGTTCAACTATAGGGAAATAGGTCAGTAAACTCTGATAAATCCATGTGATGATATTTTATGCACTGATTATAGTTCACTAAAGTAAGCAATGACAGAAGGAAACACAATGTATTAAGAAAAGCAGGATATGAAATTGTAGGCACAATTATAACTATGTTTAAAAAAAGAAAAGAATGCCCTTATGCAGAGAAAATCATGAAAAGGTAAAAAAGTGATCAATGTTTATGTCTGGGTAACAGGACTGCAGGCAGTATATTTACTTTCCCGTGTTTTCCAAATTTTATTTAATGAGCCTGTATTACTTTGGTCAAGGAAGTCATGTTTAAAGAGTAAGCCCCGTGCCTTTTACTCGGTCTCAGAGGGTCTTGCATCTGCTTCTCCCGAATCCCCTACCCTCCTGCCAGTCTGTGTTTTGGTGCCTAAGGTCACCATCCCAGGCGATGGGGGGATGGGAACATTGAGACCGGTCGCCTCTGGGCAGGGAGCAGACTGAAGCCCACTACCCTCCATTCTGTCTGATGCAGGTTTGGTTCTGATGACCCGGGAAGATCCCGAGCTTATCACTAGGGCTACAAGGCTCTACCAAAACCCTTGAAATCTGGGGGTGTTGGGGGGGAACTATCAGCTCAAAACTATGGGAGGTGCAAGACTAAAATTAACAGTTTTTTATTGCATTGGCTACAAAATGTAAATTACATCAGCTCCTTTAATTGTTAACATTTGATTTCATAAAAATTTCATTAAATTGGAGAGCAATTTAGAGGTATAGTTTTTGTTATAGTCAAGATTTTCTGACTCTTTATGGCCTTTGAGAGAAATAATGGTTGATACATATTAAATTCTTTCCTGGTAGCCATATAATTTTAAAAAACCCCACAAAATTATGAGAGATCTCTCAAAAAGAGCAATATAATTGTGTCTCGTGTGGTATGAATGCCTGTCTCCAAGTGAGGTGGGGCCTCCACAGTGAGAGAGCCTGGGCCACGCCATCTTTGTTCCTTCCCTCAGATAACAGTAGCTGTCAAGAGGCCTCCTGTCCCACCGTTGCCCTGCTCTAAAACGAAAATGTATGTAGGTCTGATCCTGGGAAACCTCTTACACTAGCTCCCCAAGCCCTCCTAAGAGAAGTCTGAGCTGCCCACGCACCTAAGTCTGGTGCTTCCTTTTGTCACGCCTCTTTCCTTTGTCCTTACCTGCCTCTGCCTGTTGCCCTGGGAGTTCTTCTGTAAAGATCTTTCTTAGCAGTGGGAATAGTCCTGGAGGTGAGGAGGCAAAGTGGGAATGACAGGAAGGGGGAGGGGTGGCAAGACAGACCCTGCTCTGGAGAAGGAGGGATGGGGTAGAGCCCAGGGTTGGGGGGGGCAGATTTGAACCTCTGGGTAGGCAGAGGCCCCCAGTGCGAGGACACACCAGTCTGGAGTGCAGGGGAGGGGCTGGGACAGAGGAATCGAGTGGTGGCCTCCAATATAAATGAGGCGGGGTGGGGTAGAAGCCAGTGCCGTGGCCGCGGCTGTGAGGAGCCCACTTCGGAAGTGTGGGCAGAGAGAGAGCGCTGTGGGAAACCTCACGGCTTGTGGGCTGGGCAGAAGAGAGCGTGGCTGAGATAAAGACAGCAGGGACGGTGAAGTTCTCGGGGGTTCCCGCAGAAAGAGGAAGAGAGTTCTAACAGGAGGCATAACCACCCCCAACCCACCCCCAGCTCCCAAGGCCGGAGGTGTGACAGTGAGCACTCCCCTGCGGTCGGCTGTAGGCCAGGCCCTCTGCCCAGTGCTTTGCAAGAATTCTCTCGAGTGAGCTCCAGAACCCTGTTAAGATAAAGCCCATTTTACAGATGAACACAGGTTGGCTGAGGAACTCGCTCACTCATGGGAAGGAAGTACAGGCATGTAAACCCAGTTCCAGATTCCATCCCAGAGTGAAGTTGTCTCCAAGTAGGACTGTGGCTAGAAGGGCAGCCCCCAGGGGCCTCCAGGAAGGTCTGTGATGAGGGTCAAAGCCAAGCCACAAGGAGAATCACTGAGTCAGGGAAAGGGGAAGAAGGAAGACAGGGAGGGACTTTTTCATGAAGCAAAGGGGTATTTGCAATTTGTCAAGTGTTATTTTTTTCCACATCAAGAAGCAATCATCAGTTAATACTTTTATCATTTTAATGTCTAAAAAATTACCCTAGCTGCTCCCAGGTGGCATGTCGGGCCTGCGGCTGAGATCTGCCCCCGCCGCCACCCACACGGACACTTTGTACTAATAAGTCTCATCCTTGTGCTTGATCGTCCCAACCTGAAGCCAAAGAAGCCTCCCTGGGTACAGGGCCCCGATGGCGTGAACTCTGCCGGTGGCATCTGACTTCCTCGTCCCGGGAGGAGCAGTCGGCGAGGTTGCTGCTGAACCTCCTAGCGTTGGCTCTGTCTCGATGAACATGGGTGTCTCAGGCCAGCGGCTTTCTTGGCCTGCAGAGTCAATGCACAGTATATTATGGAAGGACTTGCATCCAGCTTCCTGTTTACAACGGGAAGTTGGGAAGTTGCTGTTTCATGATGCTGGACCACGCCAATGCACAACTCAGGATCCCGATTCCTTCTGCTCATTGGACTCCTCTGTGTTCTGTTGGTCTTCTTCGCAGCGGGAATGGTCCTGGGTTCTATCCGATGGGTTGGAGAGACTTTTGGGAAGAAATCAGCAGCTCTGGATTTGCTCTTCTTAAGGAAATTTTAAAGGTTGTACTGATCCTCTGATATGAAATGTGGAAAAGGACGGAAAGCACCTGAAAAGGAAGAAAGCATACCATTGCTTGGACTAGAAGTCTTGACATTGAAGAGAGGGGCTTGTCACTGTTCCTTCCTGCTGATTTGTACTGACAACCGATAACAGTTGAGAAGCAAAGTTTCTCATTCCTTAAAGAAATATATTCCATTTCTAAAGCTGTAATATTGAACAAAATGACTTTTCTTTTACAATGCCCTTTTCTCCAAAAAGGAGAAAACACTTCTGATTTTCAGGATTTCATGTAAAATCAGGAAACAAGATCCCATCAGCTGAGAAGTCTGGCCTGCCAGTGGTGTTTACCACGGTGCTCTGCCTTTAACCAGACTGGGGACCGCACATTGTTGCAGATGCGTCTGTAAGATGGTTTCCTGAGCGGTAAGATGTAGGGAAGGAGTAGAAGTAAATAATTTTTTGAATTAAAAAAGTTACTTTTGAACATAGCAATAAAAACCTAAGCATTTCTCCATTACTTGCCTAATTTCTTCCTTCATGTCACCTAAACTGGTTGTACCAAACATTGGAAGCCTTTCTTTCATTTCTTAAAAATGTTTATTTATTTTTGAGAGAGAGAGAGAGAGAGGGAGGGAGGGAGGGAGGGAGGGAGGGAGGGCGAGAGGGAGATCGCACTTGGGAGCACAAGTGGGGGAGGAGCAGAGAGAGAGGGCCACAGAGGATCCAAAGCAGGCTCTGTGCTGACAACAGAGAGCTCTATGCAGAGCTCGAACTCACGGGAGATCATGACCTGAGCCGAAGTTGGTCACTCAGCCGACTGAGCCACCCAGGTTCCCCTGGAGGCCTTTCCGTTCATTATTCAACATTATGGATTTTCTTCTATTTGCTTCATCCACAGATCCCTCAGTGAGACCTACCCTGGTCATCCTGCCGTGGTGCCGCCAGCCCCCTGCCCTCAGACATGGGGGCCCCTCATCTCCCTTACCCTGCTCTAGTCTCTTCTTTTTTCCCATAGCAACTGTCGCCACTAAGTAATACTTTTATGAGTTGTCTTATAAGTTTACTGCACAATCCTCCTGACAACTATGGTGCAAGCTCCTTGAAGGCAGGTGTCCTTGTCTTGTTCTGTGACCTTATTCAGGTGTCTAGAGCAGTTTTGGGCACTTAATAGAAGCTCCATTCAGATTTTTGGAATAAAAAAAAAAGGCATTGTCTTAGTGGGCTGGGACTCCTTCATAAAACGGAAAGGGCTGTAGCCAATGTTTGGAAGATGGGCACCCTTTCCATAGGAGAGAGAAGCAGAAACGGCATCCCACACAGGGGGGCGACCAGCAAATGCTGGAAGGTAGTGAAGTCATTTGAGAGGCAGTAAGTAGACTAATTTGGCTGTGTCAGGATGTATGGCATTGAATGCTGGGATAAAGGGTGTGGATTTTCTTTTATTGTTGTGGAATAAAGGCAATGGAAGGGAAGGAAAGGGGTATTTATGGAAGGGTTCTGACTTGACAAGCATCATTTTTTTTAGTTTATTATTATTTCTTAGTAATATTTATACCCAACATGTGGCTCGAACTCATGGCTGCAAGATCAAGAGTCGCATGCTCCCCTGACTGAGCCAGCCAGGAGCCCCACAAGTGATATTTTAGAAAGATAATCTGGGGTGGTGCCTTTTGGGTGGGAATGGGCCCCTCTGGGGTGCCTCCCTCAATCGCCACCCTCTGCCTTCTGCTCTTCAGAGCACTCTGGGGATCTTCTGCATCCCCATTTTCTCTGTGCTCCCACTACTCCAGGTTGAGCCAGAATCTGAGTCTGAAAGTGTGGAGCACATCTTCGATTTGAAGGGAGGAGGCTTGGGCTCTGACTGCTCTCCTTTCTCAGGTGAAGTCCGGGGAGACAGTGGCCATAGCCTCTGGCTAGAAATGGCATGTGGTGCTTGGAATGCTTCCTTCTGCTTCTCCAACTTCAAATTCAAGTCACGGTCCCCCAAAGGGATGAATGAATGCTTGAGCTTCCCTAAGCAACACTAAAATTCCAAAGGAGTAGAAGGCGGGGAGAACTTTGCCCCGCACATCAAGAACATGGACAAATTTAGAACTGGAGCCTTATGTTACAATTGCAAGTCAAACTCCAAGTGGGGTAACCAGCTCATTAGCGCAGGCATGTGAAAACTGACTTTTCTGCCATCTCTCCACACACATGAGCGCGCACACACACACACACACACACACGTGTACACTCTCACATACACACGTTCATTGGGCCCTGGAAAGATCAAGGCCAACTGCAAAGTACCCATTCCCCAAGACTCCTAATTTATATTGGGAACTAGCTATAAAGCTCCCCCTGGTCCCCCAATCTTCCCTTGCAATGATAAAGAGCATGTCACATCACACTAAATGTGACACTTAATCAAAACCCATCTTCTTTAACAAACCCTTAACCTCCAGTACATGAGAGTCACCAAGGCCAAGGGACGAGACAGGGAGCCGACTCAGGTGGCACATGCTTTGATTAAGATGATACAGATTTCCTTTTATTTCACTTTCATCAGAGTTGTAAAATTCGAATCTATCCCCTTTTTGATTTGACAACAGCACATTTCAGGAGAGGTTGACACCAAAAAAAGATCAGGACTTGTTCTCTCTTCAACTGGGAGTCGACGATAATTTCTCTGAACCCTCTTCAGTAATGATCGTCAGAGCTTCTGATCTTCCCATAAGCAAGTTTTGCAGAGAACGTGGTTAAACTGAAGCACAAACCTGGCTGGCATCGGGTTCCTTTCTTAAGTGGTATCTAAATAGCCTTAATCTATAGGCCCTGGAAAAGACCTCCCTTTCTCTGCCTCCTTTCTTGGGTCTTTTTTTTTCTCAGACTTAAATCCTCAAGTGAATTCTTTTGCCAGATTTCTGGGGCAGGAAACCTACCTCCCTGCCACACAGTACTTGAGGAACTTCTGGGGACTCCAGGAATTGTCCCTTTCTGTAGCGTGAGCACTGGCGTTTCTCATGACCAGGGAGGGATTTTGTTTTTAAATTATTTGATCACTAGCTACCTCCCGACAATACAAACGTATTTCTACCTGGTCAATATACATGTATTGAATCTCAGTTACAGATGATGTAGGTATTGTAAGAGAAAAGGCTTCCTTCTATTTTCAAGAAACTGTCAATCTTGAAGTTAAATGTGATCATGGTATATACAGTAGAATGTGACAAGTGGCTACAAGAATCCCGAGCATGGGCAGTTCATGAATCCAGAGAGCATTAAGCATCTCCCGTGTGCCGGCCCCTTCTCTGGGCCCTGGGATGCTGCTCCGTACCACATGGACCACATTCCTGTCTGCAAGGCACTTACATCCTAGCTGGGGCTGGCCAGCCTTTTCAACTTTTGTATATTCGGCTTTTGAACAACCCATACTTTTGAACCATATATGCTGCTTTCCTCCAATCGCCTTTTGTAGACTGAATTTGCACTTCCACAGACCCACTGACAAGTGGGGCGTCGTAGCTACCGCGTGGATCCCTGGGGCTCCAACTGAGTTTGTGCAGTGTCAGTGCCCTTATTAGTTACTAAAAATGAACAGAAATTTAAAAAATGAAAGTGTATGGAATTGGTAAGACTTGTGGTTCTCATTAACTTATGATTGAGACAAAGATAGAAACCATTAGGAAGGAAAAAAGCAAAATCAGAGAACCTGTTTAAAATGTTGTCAAAATATCAAATATTGAGCCTAACAAAGTATAAATAGGATTTTTAAAATTTATGTTTTGCTTTTGTGAGGGCAGTCTTACTTATGAAATATGTTGGCAATAGCTTGGGCAGATCTTTAGTCAGGCCTTTCTTTCTACTCTAAAGGACTGAGTGCTCTGGTCAATACTAAGAAAGGACAGTTCTGACCACCAACAAAACTAAAAGACAACCTCCTGGATGGGGGAAGATATTTGCAAATGACATTTTCAATAAAGGGTTAGTATCCAAAATATATAAAGAACTTATACAACTCAACACCCTCAAATAACCAAATAACCCGATTAAAAATGGGAAGAAGACATGAACAGATATTTCCCCCAAAGACACCCAGACGGCCCACAGACACACAAAAAGATGCTCAGCGTTGCCCATCATCAGGGAAATGCAAATCAAAACCACCATGAGATATCCCTTCACACCTGCCAGAATGACTAACATCAATAACACAAGGAACAACAGTTGTTGGTGAGGATGTGGAGTAGAAGGAACCGTGGTGCAGCCATTCTGGAAGACGGTATGGAGGTTCTTCAACAAATTAAAAATAGAATTACCGTATGATCCGGCAATCAGACTACTGGGTATTTACCCCCCTCCAAAATATAAAAACACCTATTTGAAGGGATTCATACACCTCATGTTTATTGTATCATTATTTGCAATAGCCAAGTTATGGAAGCAGCCCAAGTATCCAATGATAGACAAGTAGATAAAGAAGACGCAGTATATATACACAATGGAATATTATTCAGCCATAAAAAAGAATGAAATCTTGCCATTTGCAATAACATGGATGGATCTAGAGAATATAATGTAAGCAAAATAAGCCAGTTAGAGAAAGACAAATACCAGATGATTTTACTCATATGTGGAATTAAAGAAAGAAAACGAATGAACAAATGAACAAGGTGGGCAGAAGTGGAGGAGGGGTGCAGAGAGACAAATCAAAAAACAGACTCTTAACTATGGAGAACAAACTGATGGCTACCAAAATGAAAGAGGTGATGGGGATCAAGAGGGCCCTTACTGTGATGAGTGCTGACTGATACAGGGGATTGCTGAATCACTATATTTTATTCCCGAAATGAATAAACACTCTATATTAACTACACTGGAATAAAAATGAAAAGGAAAAAAAAAAAAAAAGAATGTAAGCACAGGCATGGCCCAGCACCAGGAGAGGGCACTTACTTTTTACTCAAGGACATAAAGAAAAATAGAATGTCTAGCATATTTCAAAGCAGAAGGGGGGAAAATGGTTTTCTTGAAAAGCCTATGTTTTGCCAGAAAGAGCTGGTTAGTAAAATGGCAAAGTATCTTGTCCGTCCCAAGACCAGGTTAAGGCTAAAGATTCTGGCCTAGCCTAGAATGAGAACACAGAAGTTGAGGCCTAGGGCCAGAGCGGGGAAAGGTAAGTGTCAGGCCTGTGTTGACTGTTCTAACTGGAGGCCTTTTCCACTGCCCTTCAAAGACCACCATTATCCCACCCCAGCCCCACAAGGGGACTGGCGTAGGACTGCCCTGACGCATGTCTGTGAATGAGTCAGTGCAGGATGGGACAGTGCAGAATGCAAGGGGTGGGAGGGGGAGGGCAGCAAGAGCAATCTGGAGCTGTAATAGCAAGAATTTTACCTGGTACTGACTCAGTGGCATGTCCCCCCCTCCCCGCCCCCCACCGGCCCCTGAAGTAACACAGCACACATAGGAGGAAACCACAGCCCCCTAAGCCAGCGGCAGCAGGGGTGAAGAAGGCTGCATTTGCCCTGGGAGAGGAGCTCCTTCCCCCTTCTTGCCAGGCAGAGGGGCTGAGGATGGTGCTACACCCCCAGTCAGAGCTCGAATGGATGACCTTGGACTGGGCCCTGTCACCTTTCTATTGCATGCAAGAGCTAACCTCTCCCGACCATCAGGAGGATTAAGAACCTCATTATAGGATTCAGTCACCATTGGGGTGGGTAAACAGGTGTGGTTGGTTCTCCTTGTGAGCTTTTGTGATAGTCTATATTTAAAATTTTTTGTTATAAAATTTTTTTCCAACATACATAAAAGTAGAGAGAATAGTATAAAAAATCCCATACACCCATCATCTAGATCTAACCATTAGCATCTTACCATATCCTATAGTCTGAATGTATTATGTCCCCCAAAATTCGTATATTGAAACCTAACCCTGGATGTGATATTGGGAGGTGGGGCCTTTGGGAAGTGACTAAACACAAGGGTGGGACCCTCATGAATGAATTAGTGGCCTTATGAAAGAGACCCTAGAGAGTTCCCTCATCCCTTCCGCCACGTTAGGTTACAATGAGAAGACTCCATCTATGAACCAGGACATGGGCTCTCATTAGGCACCAAATTTCCTGGCACCTCGACCTTGGACTTCCAGCCTCCAGAACTGTAAAAGATATCTTTTGTTGTTTATACCCAGCTTACAGAATTCTGTTACAGGAGCCCAGATGGACTAAGATACCATCTTTGCTTAATCACGTTTTTTTTTTTTCTTTCTTTTAAATAGACTCCATGCCCAATTCATGAACCCGAGCTCAAGACCTGAGATCAAGAGTCAGACACTCAACGAACTGAGCCACCCAGGTGCACCCGTTTTGTTTTTTTCTTAAGTATTTTAAAATAAATCCCAGATGTCATATTTCACCCCCAAATACTTAAGCATATACTTTTTTAAAGATGAGGACAGTGTCTTATATAACCACAACACTATTATCACACATATCAAACAATTTTTAATTTATTTTTATTTTTCATTTTTTTCACACACAGCAAAAGTAACAATAAATTCTTAAATGTTTTCTGATACGCAGTCCAAGTTAAATTTTCTTGCTATATCCCAAGATGTCTTCTTACAGTTGGTGCATTTAAATCAGGATCCAAACAAGGTCCGCACGTTTCATATGGTTCTTAGATCTCTAGTTGCTTTAATCTAGTAGATCACCTTGAAGTAGTAACCAATGGGTTGCTCTCATCCACCCAGCCCTATCCCCCGGGCTTCAGTGAATGTCTCCGAGAGTACTCTGAGGGCTCTCCCAGTAGTCCAGAGTGACCAGGGTTTGCAGGAAGCAGCCTTGGCCTGCAACCAGAAACATGGAGTTTCCAAGTTTCAGATATGAGGCATGAGATTTAGAAATCTGTACAATGAAGTTTCTGTCCCCTGACTCCAGACAAGATGCAGCCTCTTCCTGGAGGACAGAGAAGGAAGATGGGCCCCAGGACAGAAGCAGAACCGGGAAGGAGCACACTCTACCCACCATGGGCATGGGCAAAGGGGCTCCATTTGCAGCTTAGGCTGAGGAGCTGGGCAGTCAGCCTCCTCAGGGTCCTCTGGTGAGCACTGCTCCTCATAGTCTCCTTTTGTTTGTTCAGTGGGAGGGACACTCATCTCTTCCAGGAGGACTTTGCGGCCAAGGGTCCACAGCACAGGGAAGCTCCCTCACAGAGAGTGGGGCCCTGGCTACCCAGAGGACTGGTGGTGCTTGGAAGGAAGCCCCCCCACCCCCGCCCTCTCCCCATCTGGCCGGAACGTGTTGAGGTCAGCCCCACAGCCGGGCCGGATAACACACACACTCTCCTCTGCATCTCTGTAGGGCTGCCTGGTCAATGGCGTACTCTTGTGCTCCCTCTGAGAGTTCAGCCATATGCTAGGTTGATTTCTTCCAAATTTGAAACTTTGATCAAAGAATGGCATTTCTTATGTGGGAGGAGAGTGCCTGAAGCCTGAGCTTTGTCCCGCGGCACTATCTTCCAGCTTACACTGTGCCCTGAACCTCTTGGACCAGAACTAACTGTGGTGGTGAGCCCTCAGGGAAGCGGCCCCTGAGACCCTGGAGACAGAGTGGAGACAGTGTGAGCCAACACCCAGATGACAGCTGTGCTCTTGGCCTTCTGGAGTACTGGCTGCCTTCTGTCTGTGCCTGCATGAAAACTGGTTCCTCAGGAGCTCATGGAGGGGGAGGCGGGGGGATATTCATATATTCATTTTCTTCGATGACCTAGTCAGTGCTCTTTGGGCTCTTGTCCTGTATTGGCTTCAGTGACAGTGGTGCTGGGAAGGCTGTGCCCTCCGGGAGGCATCCTGCAGGACCCCAGAGGCCCCGACTGTACCAGGATGGCGAAGTCTTGGAGAAGGTGCTGCTTTGCCGGCCTCCACGTGTAGCTCCGAGATCTTGGCGGCTGGCAGTCTGGTCTGCATCTGATCGATTTTATCTGCAAAGTATTCAGAAAATTTCTCCCCCATAGAACATGCTGACCCCCTGAAGGAGGGAATGCAGTGTGGGTTACTTGTTTGAAGACGTTCTCAGTTTTGATGAGGCTTGTGCAGAGACCCAAGATAAGCCTCAGAACATGAGCCAAGCGGGTGGGGGCGAGGCCTCTCTGCTGACACCCCGCATCTTCCCCTGCCTTCCATTTTACGTGTTTACCAATTGTGAAAGCAAATCCAGCTGTTGGGAGGAATTGCTTCCAGATGACATTATGGGAAAGGAAAACACACTTTATAAAAAAGCTGCAGAATAAAAAGCAGAACATGTACGCTTTGTGGGCCAGGATTTCATATGGACTATTTCCTGATATTGTGCAATGAGCCAGTCCTGGGGTAATAATAAGAACAGTGCAAACGTTCCCTGCACCAGAGTCAGGAGACCGGAGCTGGGACTGGACTTGGCAGAACTTGGGGAAAATCACTTGACCTCCCTAGGCCACCATATTTTTCTCCCTCTTGGGAACCGCTCCCCACCTTCGCTGGAGATCCCTGTGAAAGCCTCAGAAAATATCTTCTGCATGTCGAGTGATGTGCAAGAACCAGAAGAAAGCAAGGACAATTTTGCTTTTGGAAACGGGATGCGTTTCTCAGCCCCCCGGCACAAAAATTTGCTGTGTTGGCTTTCTCAAAGATTTTAGAAGCTCTCTAATGAGCTGGAATTAAAGTGTCCCTTTACTAATTTGGTTTTACAGGTCACTGGATAAAACCTACTTAGAGTGGTTTGGAAGAGGATTAGGACATTTGCGTCTCTTCCAAGTTGACTTTCCAGGCAGGGTCAGTCAGCAGCTGGAGACTCCCTTGGCCAGGGGCCAGAGCTCTTTTGTAAGCTGCAAGTTTGTAAGGGCCTGGTGAGCACACTGTAACTCGATGATCCAAGAAACGGAAAGTTTGCAGGGAAATGAAAATGTAAATGTGTAAAAGCAAGGCACACATTCCCAGGTCTGGCGGCCTAGAAGGCCAGAAAGGCCCGCGCTGCAGTTCCCCAGGGTGAAGTGAGCAGCGGGGACTACTGAGCCACCCTTCAGACTCCTCTGGGGGCAGCGCAGACTTCAGCAGCTCTGGAATTGCCTTATGCTCGGGAAATTTCCATAGGCTGCCACTGTGGCTATGGAAATTCAAATTAAATACGACTTAAAATGGGTTTTCAGTCAAGGGCTCCGTAGCCACGTGCAACGAGCAACTACCATAGGAGACAGTATGGATAAAATGAGCATTCACTCATTTATTTAACAGGTATTTATTTCCAGAGTGCCATGGCAGTGAAGGGAGCACTTCATCTCTGCCCTCATAGAGTTTATGTTCTAGAGGGGAAGATACACAATGGACAATAAATATAGTGAGTTACTTTTTCCATCAGTTGTGATCCCAGCAGGAACCAGATGATTTAGTCGGTTGAGTAATCCGAGATGAGTTTCATGAGAGAATTTACTGAGATGTGGGCAGACTTCAGGGAAGACAGCAAGAAATGGAGTTGCTCCCGAGAACTACCCATGGTGGGGGAACTAATGGGGCAAGAAAAGGGGCAATCACCAGAACCCAGTGGGAGCTCTGGGCGGGGGCTGTGGCCTCTGCTGGAGGGACCCGGCCAGGCAAGGCACTCCAGGGTTATGGAGGGGGAGCCTCAGGGCTGGACCCCATTCTCCTTTATTCTCAGAGCTCCTGCCTGTGCCCCCCACTGGCAGGCTCCCAGGGAAGCTGCCGACAGGGCGCCGAGCAGAGTGGAAAAGAGTGGAGAGGAGTGTGGAGGGACACCCAGCATTAGCACAATCATGCAGTCTAGTAAAAGGCAACAGGCGCAGGAGGAAGAGGAGCAGGTAACAAAACCAACTGCCTGCAGCGCAGATCTCCTTCCTTTGCTCTCCCGCTGCCCCTCTCCTTCCTGTCAGGGCTACTCGTGTCCCCGTCTCTGAGTCCTGCTATCGTCTTGTGCTGCTTCTACCACTGTCACACCCGCTCCCTCTGGGCGCCCTCGCAGGGTCCCTGGAGCCAAAGCAGGGCAGCTCTGGCTAACTTTCCATGAGTCTCTGTGCTCTCTTTACCTCGAGAGCACAGGTGGGGCAATTTTATAATTTTTATTTATCCTCACTAATATCCCTTTTCTGTTCTTGGAATTCAATCCAGAATATCACATTGTATTTACTTGTCATATCTCCTTAGTCTTCTCCAGTCTGTGACAGTTTCTCAGGCTTTCCTTGTCTTTCATGATCTTGATGCTTTTGAAGAGTATTGGTCAGGTATTTTGTAAAATGTCCCTCAATCTGGGACATGTTTTCTCATGACTGGACTGGGGTATGAGCTGTTGGGAAGAAGACCACACAGGGAAAGTGCCATTCTCCAGACTCTGAATCAGGGGTTCATGATGTGAGCATGACATACCACAGATGATGTTAACCGTGGCCACTTGGTTAAGGTGGTATCTGCCAGGTCTTGCTGCAGTAAAGTTACTACTTTTCTTTGAAAAAAAATTTAATGTTTATTTATTTTTGAGAAAGAGAGAGAGCGTGTAGCATGTGCGCAGGGAAGGCAGAGAAGGAGACAGAGGATCCTAAGTGGGCTCTGCACTGATAGCAGACACCCTGATGCAGGGCTCAAACCCATGAACCATGACCTCATGCCCTGAGCTGGAGTTGGCCGTTTAATTGACTGAGCCACCCAGGTGCCCCAGGCTTCTCTGTTATCAGTAAGTCACCAAACCCAGCCCACATTCTGGGTTTTGAAAAGGAATGAAACTCCTACTCTAGGGGAAGGAGTATCAATGAATCTGTGGACATATGTGAAAACCACCACAGTAATTAAATATTATTTTTGGGTAGATGATCTGAGGCGATACAAAGATCCTGTTTCTCCTTAAAGCCTCGCCCACTAACTTTCACATTCCTCAGAGGATCTTGCCTGCCACCATTATTACCACCGGGCTCTAAGGAGGTTTTGTACTTTCCTCATTCCTTTTCCACTTACAATTTGGAATCCTTCTTTAAGGACAATTTTTTGGGGCACCTGGTTGGCTCAGTCGGTTAAGCGACTGGCTTCGGCTTAGGTCATGATCTCATGGTTCGTGGGTTCGAGCCCCTGCGTCGGGCTCTGTGCTGACAGCTCAGAGCCTGGAGCCTGCTTCGGATTCTGTGTCTCCCTCTCTCTCTGCCCCTCCCCTGCTCGTGCCATCTCTCTTTGTCTCTCAAAAATAAATAAAAGCATTAAAAAAATTAAATGATATAGTTTTTAAAAATCCAAGTATGAAATGTAAAGGGTTAACATCATGTGGTTATCACCCTTAAAAGGAGAACAGCCAAATTCAAATTCATAACTAGTTTGATCACCATCATGTGCTGCTGACATTTCCTCCTCTGAGGTGTTGACAAATGGCTGAGAAAGAATTACTCAATTCACATTTGCCTTGCACTGATGCATGAGGCCCAAATGGCCCGCGGCTTTGGGGAAACTCTTTGTGAATCCATCAAATTTGGCCATTAAAAAATGATAACTATGATCAGCCAATGCTGGGGGACCCATTTTGTGGAAAAAAGAAATGGAACCAACACAGTTAGTGACACAATAATTAGGACGCAGGGGAGACTGCTGACAATTTGGAGATGTTTTCTTGGAGAAAATATCAAATGACTTTTGGTTTGCAGGACATTATTAGATAATTAAATTGACAATTTATTGCTGCAGAGTGACAGTTTTCCCTTCTTCTCTGTGCACATGAGTCCAGCATCAAAAGGCAATTCTTGCCCTGTCTTAATTGCAGGATAGAGTGCCATGAAAATTCCTTTCCTCCCGCTGAAAACCCCAATACATTTCTTTGTTAAGAACGTTAAGATTTTTTCATTATTGGCCTTAAGTGTGTCCAAAGTTACGCCAGGTGGGTTATTATTAATTCAATTTTTTTTGTTTTAATAAACTTACTTTTGAAGACCATGAGTGCCCAAGTTAGCCTCGTCCTAACCAACAGAATCCATGGGGCCGCGGACTCTGACAATGATGAAAAATGTCAGTTGACCTCAGTCAGTGGCTAGGTGGGGTCCCTCCTCCCTACAAAGAAAAACCCACTTGTGACCTGGCTGGGAACCTAAGTAGAATGGACAAGGGGCCTGTGGGAGAAAACCGGGAGCTCCTCAATGAGATCATTTTCTCCAAAATAAGGCAATGACACTGGCAGCAACTTTAAGGGATACACGTGTGTTCATTATTGGTGAACATGGCATTCCTGAGGTCCAAGGATGAGAGACAAGGTCACTGAGAGAAGTGATGGTGAAGATGTTCAGTGAGTCAAGGGTCCACAAGGTGGAGGCATGCGGTGGGACCTGTGAAGCCATCTCAAGGACACTGTGGTGGGGGCTCACTAGATCAGGAGGGGTCCCCAAGAGCCTGTCGAGGTGATGTGGCAATCTGCACTACTCTCTGCTTTGGTTCCTGTCCAATGGAAGGAAAATGGGTCTGAGGAAAGGCTTAAAGCTGACAAAGATGATGAGTTGCAAACATCTGGATTCCATCTTCATGAGCACAATACTGACGGTTTTTATCGGAGCATAACATGCAAGGAGCGAAGCAGGAACAAGCGAGGCTAGCGAGGGGTCAGTGGTCTACCGACTGCGCAGGCCAGATGCCCCATCTTCTGGGATTCACACGATGAGTTCCAGGGATCTGTGGGATCCCTTTTGGAGATGTCTGGTCTCTGGACACATTGACCTAGGGTTTAGGACAGAGGGATGGGCCTGCTCAACAGATTTGAGAGTCCCAGCGTCCATATGATAATGTAAGCTGTGGGCCCGAATAACTTCTCCAGGGAGAAGAGAAGGAAAGGAAAGGTTAACTTAATAACACAAGGAAGGAGAGGGCGGATCCCGTGAAGGAGAGTGAGAAATAGCAGTCAGAGAAATAGTGGAGACCAGTTTAATCAATTGTTGATTTGTTTCTCCTTAAGGTAATCCTAGCCAAACTAGCTGGACAGTATTTGGGTTTCATGTGGTAACCCTTCAGCAACTTGATTCAGAACGCCATCCCTTAAAAAGCAAACAAAGCAACTCCAGTTGGGTGAGATGTTTGGCAAAAACAAAAGCAAACTGTATTGGGTAGCAGTTCTGAAACAACTGGCAATAATGTAAATATAATTATATTTATAGGGGTGCCTGGGTGGCCTAATTGGTTAAGCATCTGACTCTTGGTTTGGGCTCAGGTCATGATCTCGTGGTTCATGAGTTGGAACCCCACATCGGGCTCTGTGCTGGCAGGCACAGAGCCTGCTCTCTCTCCTCTCTGCTCCTCCCCCACACTCTCTCTCAGAAGAAATAAAAAACATTAAAAAATAAATATAGTATGTGTGTGCCAGAATTCCTCCCCAAACTCAAGTATTTTGAGAGTCTAGAGGGAATGGGATTATAAAACAACATTATGGATTCAGCAAACATGCATGTTCCCTCACAATTTCTATTCTATTTGCTTTACTTTGGAAAATTTAGTTTTTTGCTACCAAGGTAAAGCCAAGATTTTGTTGTTGTTTTTGGATGGGTAAACTGAGGTACAGTATCCTGATGACTTCTTCACATAGGTTAGTGTAATCAAAACACTAACAAGGGGTGCCAGGGGGGCTCTGTTTGTTACGTAAGCATCTGATTTTAGCTCAGGTTATGATCTCACAGTTCGTGAGTTGGAGCCCCACATCAGGCTCTGTGCTGTCAGTGTGGAGCCCACTCGGATCCTGTCTCCTTCTCTCTCTGCTCCTCCCTGGCTTGTGCTTTCTCCCTGTCTCAAAAATAAATAAAAACATCAAAAAAATTTTTTTTAATCCAGAAATGAGATCATCTCATATTATGCCCATTATAAATATTTCTCTATGTTATGAAGATCGAGTATCACTGACCTGGCACTCATACTTCCTTTATTGATAGTAGTTATAAAACTGTGTCTCTCAAGCTTCTTGTGTTCTTATCACACTTTGGAATAATTTTTGGTGACGTGGCAGGCCAGAAGTTACCAATTGGCAGCCCATGGAGTGAGTTTTGATGGTACACTCAGGGTGTTTTTTAACAGCCTGAACCAGCTGACAATACTTAGAAATCAGGGGATTCCACATAGCAATTCAGATGTCTCGCTTCTCTCTCTTTCTTTTTTTAATATTTTTTATTTATTTTTGAGAGACAGAGACAGTGTGAGAAGGGGAGGGTCAGAGAGAGAGGGAGACAGAATCCGAAGCAGGCTCTAGGCTCTGAGCTGTCAGCACAGAGCCCGATATGGGGCTTGAACCCACGAACCGTGAGATCATGACCTGAGCCGAAGCTGGATGCTCAACCGACTGAGCCACCCAGGCGCCCCTGGGAGATGTGGTGACATGATCCTCCGTGTCAACAATCAGCGCCCACTTCACAGTGGCTCTGCCTGCAGACCATGCCTGCCTTCTCCCATTCTGCACTCCCACACTCTCACCTTTATATTCCTTATCTCTTCCTGTAGGCATTTGAGTTTGAGACCAGACCCCTGCTCTAGGCCAACTGACAGCTGCGCAAGGTGAATGCCCAATGGCCTTGTCGCTTCATTATGTGTGTGTCTCCTCCTGCTACTGGAACTCCTTAAGGGCTGAAGTTTTTACTTGCTTCCTGTGCTTGTGAGCCGACAGTGCAGTGCGAGGCCTGGCACACAGGCCCTCCATAAAAGTCTGGTTAATGAATCTATGAGGTTTAATTCCGTGCAAGCATTTGGCTACAGATGAAGAAGGGGAAATTGCAGCGATTTGCCTGAGGTCCAAAAGCTGAGAAATCCTGAGGATGAGATTAGTCCAATCTGCCTGTGATGAGGATGTGAATAGAGAATAGGCTTGGTGTTCGAGTGCATTTCTCGACAGATCCATCAAGGCCTCAAGTGCGGATTCCTGGGCATCTCTTTTGAGTCACAACGTGCATACCAAAGGCTAGGAGGAATTCTGTAGTAAAACACCCAACTTGTTTTATTTGGTTCAGCTGCATATTTCCTAGCCTTCATCTACTTTTTCACTATTTTCACACTCAGTCTTTGATTCATAACATTCCCTCTTCTCAGATGTACTAAATGGCAAGCTATTTTTTTTATGAAGGTGAAATATAAGTATCCTGGTTAAGACAATTTTGCAAGAATTTTGTGACAGTTCCACAGATCCCTGGGATCTCCTTCAAAGTATGGTTAAACCACGTTGGGAAATGAGGCTCTCACTAAGGTGCTCTAGGAAGTTACGGCTAAGCCATCTCGTTTCTTTTTCTCCTTGGTTTGGGCCATAGATCTCTGAAGATACAATAGCTTACCTTTGTATGGCATTTTATAGTGTACATCGTCACATGCATTAATCTGTGTGTCCTTACAACAGCATTGAGGGTAGGGATTATTATTCCATTTCATAGGAATAATAATAATATTCCATTATAGGCAAATGGTCTCATGAAGAAGCTTCCCTGACTTGTTTAGGACCTAAAACTGGCTAGAGGTAATGCCAAGGTGTAAGCCAATCTTTTTATTCTCCGTCTGACCATCTTCCTATGGTTCCACCTGACTTTTTTTCTTGAGCACATCCTTTTGTTTTTTGGTCAAATCAGAATGTTGGCTCTAAATTCCTAAGATTTGGGGTTGTGATCCCCTCACCTCAACCCTAGACACCTGCTCTACTGTTCTCAGTGAAGCCCACCACAGAAAGGCGCTCAAGATGGTTCCAGCACCTCGAAGGCCTGGAGGGCACATGCAGGGAAGTCAAGGGGGCTCCCCTTGAAGAGGCCCAGGTCGCAGGAGAGGTGGGTCTGTCCCCTAAAATCTTGCCCACTCTCCACCGCGCCTCAGGGTCACTAGCCCCTTGTGCGTCCGAACATTTCCTCTCGGGAGCCGCGACGTTGCCTTACTTCTCCTGGTCTAAGGAAGGAGCCACCGTGTGAAAAGTTTAATTTGCTGAAAGAGCTTCGTGGAAAGCCCTTTGCGTGCCGCTATCCTGCTGGGCCGGGGTCGCTGGCTCAGGGCTCAGTGTTTGCAGATTCTGCGTCCAGAAGAGCTTCCAGCAACCGGGGGAGGGAAGGGGTCCTTCCCTCCACTGGGGGCCCCTCCGGCCGAGCGCGGGGGGAAGAGAGCCAGGTAGGAGGAAGGGACGGGACTCGGGGGAGAGACGCGGAGGAGAGCCGGCTGCGGAGAGGGTGGGG
>NC_043702.1:56602092-56648938 GCF_006229205.1 Suricata suricatta
AGGGGCACAGCGGCGGGGTGGGGTGGGTGGTGGTGGCCGCCCCGGGCTCAGCGGAAGTCCGGGCGGAGACCCGGAAGGAGCGGCGGCTGGTGGAGGCCCCTCCGGCCCGCCGGGGCCAATGCAGATTCGCTCTTGCCGCTCTGGGAAGCACGACCGGCCGGCCGTGCTCGCGGGGGAAGGCGGCGGCCAAGGTGCGTCGCGCCGCTGGTGCTCCGAGCTGACGGGCGGGAGCTTGGGGGTCCTCCTCCAGCCCTGCCCAGGGCTCCCGGTTCAGAACCGGAGGGCTCCGTTCCTGTGGGCCCCACGATGGAAACTTGCAGAAGTCATGCGGGGCTCTCTCTTCCAGGCACAAGGTGTGCGTGAATGCGAGCGTGTACCGAGGTACGTGAGCAGCAGCCAGTGTCCACGGAGGATGAGGATCTTTATTCCGGGAACCGCATCTCCCCAAACCTTTAGGGAGTGGAGGGGTGAAAGGTTAGGGCTGCCTGAAGGTGAGGCAGCTTGTCCGACGTCAGAAGGGCAGGAAATCCCCAGGGGAGCCCTGTCTTCCAGTGTGACCGGAGTTCTGAGCATCTTAAAGAAGGTAGAGAATGACCTCCGTTCCTGCCCTGCCCAAGTGATCTCCTGATTTGTTCACCTCTTCTTCCCTCTTCCCTGCTCCCAGCCACAGACTGCAGGCTCTTACTTTGCGCATCTGCTAACACGTGAATGGATGCCCCCTCCGCAACACCACACACACTTCTTTGACTCTCCAGTCTCTCTTAAGCTTTTGGACACATCACAGAAGGCAGTGTTAAGAGCCCAATTTTGGAGACAGACTGGTTGAATCTCCGCTCCACCACGAATTAGCTCTATGATTTGAGTCAAATTACGTATCTCCTTGCACTGCAGTTCCCACTGCTGTAAAATGGAGATAATAGTAGTACTCACCTCCCAAGGTTCAGTGGAGGGTTAAATGAAATGATTCATGTAGAGTTTATCTAGTCTTATCTGTCGGAGCCAGGAGCACCCACTTACTCTTAAGCTACCTTTGGTATCCCCGCTTCTGTACCCCTTTGCCACCTAACTAATTAAACAGAGGGTTGCTTGACATGTTTTCTTTGTGTACCGATGGTTTGTTTCCTCAACCTGCTTTTTAATTTCTTTAAGCATAGTCACTTTTATTTCTATGTGTACTCAGTGTCATCAATTTGATACATTGCACAGCGCTTGTGTTCAATACACATTTTTTGATTGATGAATAAAATCTCACTGATATTATTATCTATAGAGAGGTTTTTCTAGAAAGCGTGAAGTTATGGAAAAGGAAAACTCTTCATGGGGCACGGGAAACAGAAGAAAACTTGATAGGTGAACTTATCTTGTTAGATTAAAGCCACAAAAGTATATCCTGTATAGTAATCTCAGCTATGTAAAGAAGACTGCAAAAAAGACCATTGGAAGCAAACGTGCCAAATGGTAGTGTGGATACCCTGGTGAAGTAGGATTATGAGTGTGTGTGCTTTATACTTTTTAGTCCTTTGCAACTTTTCTACAGTCAGTATGTGTTACACTGTTACTCAGGACAAGTACTTTAATTATGTACTTTAGCTAATAAAAGTGATCATATTTTGGACATTTGCAGATGGAGGGACAACCTAAGAATAAAGCAATGGTTTTCTTCCATTTTTTTCCCCCAGACCAGCCACTCTTCACTCATTTGTGCTAGAAAGCCAACATATCAGTTTGAGAGGTAGAGACCTTTCTTTTCAGTGGCCAGAATACTTGTCTTGCCTATTTAGGAGGACTTCCTTTGAAGGATCAAGATCCCAAACAGGGAACCAAAATTACAGAAGGGTTCATGTTAAATCCAGAGTCAAGGCAAAGTGAATAGAATGGTTTTAATGGTTCTTTCAACCAACCTGGAACAGCCTACTGAACTTTGACCTTTCCAGTGATTTCTTTTGAGCTTAAAAATGAACCAGTGCCATCCTGCTTGCATGACTGTAACTCTTCTCTCTTTAATGTTTATTTATTTTTGAGAGAGAGGGAGCCTGTGTACACACACATGGAGGAGGGACACAGGGAGAGGGAGAGAGGAGTCTCAAGCAGGCTCCATGAGGAGCCGCACTCAGGGCTCAGATCTCCTGACTGAGTTCGTGACCTGAGCCAAAATCGAGTCAGATGCTTAACCGACTGAGCACTGTGTAACCCTTTATTTTTTAATTGCCAGATTTACAATTTACTTCAAACTAAGTCACCTGCCATTTTTAATGAAAATTAGGACAACACCTTGACTTCTGTGTGCACCGTTAATCATTCAACAAAAATTTACTAAATACCTACCAAGTGCCAGGCCCCAGGCTGATGTTGGAAATACCAGGCAACACCGGGTTCTTACCTTCCTCGTGCTTGGCGTCGAGAGGATGGACATGCATATATAAACGATGATATATAGGGAGTTATTGCTGCTCTGGTAGGTCCCTGAATAAACAGACTTACAGCAGCCAGTAAGTGCTTCTAATGGAGCAAGAGGACAAGGAGAAGGAGGAGGCAGGAGAGCATCGTAGAAAACTAGTTATCTGGGCTGAGTGTGAGTCTTTAGCTTATAAATGGCTAGTCCTTCCTGGTGTGAGGCGATTAGTTTTTTCTGTACTTTGATCATGTTGTTTTATACTCTAGCCATCTGATTACATTCTCTGATACATTAATGGCATGCTTTGTCATTCCTTCCTTTGTTGATAGGTGCAGTGAGATTATAACATTCAAATTCTATCCCATTATATTCTACAGACTGGCCAGAATTTAAATATATGTAAGTCCTTTTATCATATATGCCTTAGACTTCGAAGACAACTTAAACCTAAAACTTTTTATTTGTACTTGAAACATATAATTATACATTCATTTCCCAATTTTTAGGTGGTGGGCTCACTGTGTGGGTTTGCTGGTGGGAAATACTCCTTGTTTGCCTTGGATTAGCCTCGTCCTTGATACCTTGGGTTTAGGATTTCCAACCTTTGTTTTTCTATAGCAGGAAAGAGAGTGTAAAGATACTTGTAAACAATATTTCTGTGGAGTTCTTTTAGGCTTTATAATTCCTTTCCTCATTTTTTAGTTTTCTAGCTTGCAACTAATTTGACATCAGTTTTTGTTGTTTATTTTTAAGTGACCTGCCTTTATAGTCTTTTCAAAGCATTCAACTTCATTTTTACATTATTTTTCATGTCTGGCTTTAAAATTTGCTTTGGGTTTTCTTTTTTTGCACTCATGTTTCACTTTTTATGCCATAAACATAAACACATTCTAGATAAATAACTGATTTTAAAAATACAATATAACTGTTCTATACTGTTTCATTTTAAAAATGCCAGTCATGACTTAATGAATTTATGTCAATCCAGTAAATTGATATAAAGACCTACACTTGAAAAATACTGTGATGGGGGCACCTGTGTGGCTCGGTTGGTTAGGCGTCTGTCTTTGGCTCAGGTCATGATCTCGCAGTTTGTCAGTTCGAGCCCCACGTCGGGCTCTGTGTTGACAGCTGAGAGCCTGGAGTCTGCTTCCGATTCTGTGTCTCCCTCTCTTGCTGCCCCTCCCCTGCTCACACACACTCTCTCTCTCTCAAAAATAAATAAACATTAAAAAAAATCTAAAAAAATACTCTGATAAAGAGTAGCCTCATAATACTCAGTGCACCTGGCAGCATTGGGGGTTAAAGAGAGTTAGAGAGTAAAGATAATCCAGTAAGTTGGTTAAGTAGTGTTCCATCAAGAAACCTTCTCCTGTATTCACATTTTGTTGTAGTAAATTTCTGGGTCAACCACTAGGGTTTGGAACTCTCACTGCATTTGACTTTTGGCTGCTCCGTTTTGAGTTTTAAAGAAAGTTGGAGTAGATCTAAAACTCTCAAACTTACAGTTGGTACTAATGGCCCACAGAGTTCATGTAATATATTTAGCCAACCATAATTGAACCATTTAATGATATTTTTTCCCATGGATAGAACAAGGAGATTAATTGATAAAATGTCTATGCTAATATAAGAAAGCATTTTTCCAAGTTTATGATAATGTCTGAGGCCTCTAAAAGCTCCACTTAAGTCTTAGCCTTGTGTTTTCTCCAGGGAGAGAAAGATATTTGATGAACCAGAAAATGATTTGCAAGCAAGAGTATTTGTGTAAGTTGAAATCAAGACCTTTCTTCTCAGTGGAGGCTCCAAGCTACAAAAGGTATTGGGGACTGTCCTGCCACAGAGCATAGTGAAGCCATCTGGATATTTCCCTGGGTTGATAGATCTGTCTACCCTGTTGTGCATACTCCTTTTCAAAATGCCTGTTGTTCAGGGAAGATGGGGCCAGTGAAAGAATGGACTAGTTGTGGTAAAATATCTGGGAATCTCCACCTGTGCCTTAGGTACCTCTATTCCCTTTTTAATGAGGGCGTACAGGATGACATACTTCATTTCTGAGTACGTTAGGCCTGGAACCTTAGAAATAGGTTGAGTGTGGAGATTGCTGAGAAACAGGACTGGTGAAGGATATGCACTAGGGACATCTCCTAACATTATTCGCTGTTTTTTGAATCTCCCAAAAATGGATAGAGTTAGAGAGATTACAGTTATAGAGAGGATACATTACTGTCAGAGAGAGGAGTCAACCAATTCTGCAAACAGGGGCTAATGCCTACTGTTGTGTAGTCCCCCAAATTCACATTGAGGATATAACCAGAGTGACCAGGCTCTCAGGGACTTATTCATGCTAGCCAGACTCACTGAAGACTCTTGAAAGAACAGAACTTCAGTTCACCATGGAGACCTTCATCTCTAGTGACCAAGAGATTCATCTGTGTTCTCCAGGATCCTCTGCTAAATCCTGAGTACCTGAGAAACCATCCTAGTAAGCAGAAAATTGTTTAGAGATCTTAAAATTACAAGAGAGAAATGGATGGTGTTATGGATTGAATAACACCTAACCCAATATTACTGGTATCCTTATAAAAAGGATGGGATCAAATTAAGTATTATCAACTTAAAATTTTTTAAATGTTTTTCATTTATTTTTTGAGAGAGAAAGAGACAGAATGTGGACAGGGAAGGGGCAGAGAGAGAGGGAGACACAGGATACTAAGCAGGCTCTAGGCTCTGAGCTATCAACACAGAGCCAGACATGGGGCTTGAACCCACACACCATGAGATCATGACCCGAGCCAAAGTCAGATACCCAACTGACAGAGCCACCCAGGTGCCCCAGCATTATCAACTTAAAATATCTGCTATAGATATAATTTGTCATAGACAAACCTAATTTAATCATACTGCAAAAATAATGAATAAATTGGCAATAAATACATACCTATCAATAATTATTTTAAATGTAAATGGACTAAATTCTCCAATCAAAAGACAGAATGGCTGAATGGATAAAAAACAAGACCTATCTATATTCTATTTGCAAGAGACTCACGTTACATATAAGGACGCACTCAGACTGAAAGTGAAGGGATGGAAGAAGACACTCCATGCAAATGTAAACCAAAAGAGTTGGACTAGCTAGAGTTCTAGCAGACAAAATAGACTTTCAAACAGAAAACTGTGAGAGACAAGGCGATTGTTACATGATAAAGGGGTCAATCCAACAAGAAGATGCAATATTTGTAAATATGTACCCAATATAGAAGCATCTAAATATATAAAGCAAATTTAATATAGACCTAAAAGAAAAATAGACAGCAATATAGTACTAGGAGAGGACATTAATACCCAACTTACATCAATGGATAGATAATCCAGACAAAATCAATAAGGAAACATTGGCCTTAAATTATGTGTTAGACCAAATAGACTTAATAGATATATACTGAATATTCCATCCAAAAGCAACAGAATATACATTCTTCTCAAGTACATGTGGAACATTTTCCAAGATAGATCATGTACCACAAAACAAGTATTAATACATTAAAGAAGATTGACCCACATCAGGCATCTCTTCTGACCAAGGTGGTATGAAACTAGAAATTAATTACGTGAAGAAAACTGGAAAATATACAAATGTGGAAATTGAACAACATGCTGTTGTATAACCAGTGGTTCAACAAAGAAAAGAGAAATAAAATAATACTTTGAAACAAATGAAAATGGAAGTGGAGCATGCTAAAACTTATAAGATGTGGCAAAAGCAGTTCTTTTTTTCCCCTTTCTAAGTTTTTATTTAAACTCAAGTTAGTTAATGTGTAGTGTAATATTAGTTTCAGGTATGAATTTAGTAATTCATCACATCTGATACCAGTGCTCATCACAAGTGTCCTCCTTAATACCCATAACTTATTTTACCCATCCCCCCTGCCCACCTCCCTTCAGTCACCATCAGTTTGTTCTCCATTGTTAAGAGCAAAAGCAGCTCTAAGAAGGAAGTTTATAGTGATAAATTCCTACCTCAAGAAACAAGAAAAACTTCAAATAAACAACCTAACTCTACGCCTCAAGAAACTAGAAAAGGAAGAACAAATGAAGCCCCAAGTTAGTAGGAAGGAGAACAACAAAGATTAGAGCAGAAATAGATAAAATGCAGGATAAAAAGATAATAGAAAAAGATTAATGAAATTAATAGCTGGTTCTTTGAAAGGATAAACAAAATTGACAAGCATTTAGCTAGACTCCCCAAGAAAAAAAGAGGACTCAAATAAAATCAGAAATGAAATAGCAGTTACAGATGATACCATGGAAATACAAATTGTTCATAGAGACTACTCTGAATAATTTACATTAACAAATTGGACAACCTAGAAGAAGTGGATAAATTCCTAGAAATATACAACCTACCAATACTCAATCTGATGAAATAGAAAATCTGAATAGACTAGTTTCTAATAAGGAGATTGAGTCAGGAATCAAAACCCTCCCAACAAAGTCCAGGACTAGATGACTTCACTAGTGAATTGTACCAAACATTCAAAGAAGAATTAATACAAATCCTTCCCCAACTTTTCTCAAGAAAAGAAGAACAGGGAACAATTTTTAAAATTTTTTAATATTTATTTATTTTTGAGAGAGAGAGAGTGTGTGAATAGGGAAAAGGCAGAGACAGAGGGAGACATAGAATCAGAAGCAGTCTTTAGGCTCTTCCGTGCTGTCAGCAGAGCCTGATGTGGGGTTTGAACCTACAAACTGTGATATCATGATCTGAGCTAAAGTCGAATACTTAACCAACTGAGCCACTCAGGTGCCCCCACCCCTTTTAAGGAACACTTTTAAATCAAATTTACAAGGTCAACAATATCCTGATACCAAAACCAGGTAAGGATGCCACAAGAAAAGAAAATTACTGGTCAATATTCCTGATGAATATAGATGCAAAAATCCTCAATAAAAAGCAAACCAAATTCAACAAAACATTAAAAGGATCACATACCATGATTGAGTGGGCTCTTTCCAGGAATGCAAAGATAGTCCAATATCCAAAAGTCAATCAGTGTGATACACCACATTAACAAAATTAAGGACAAAAATATGATTAGGTCAGTAGACATAGAATAAGCATTTGACAAAATTTATAATAAATGTATGGTAAGAACTCTCAGTCAAATGGGTGTAGAGGGAACATACCTCAACATAATAAAGGCCATATATGACAAGTACACAGCTAAGATCATACCTAATGATAAAAAGCTGAAAGCTTTTCCTCTAAAATCAGAAATAAGATGGGCACCTGGGTGGCTCAGTGGGTTAAGTGTCTGACTTTGCCTCAGGTCATGATTTCACAGTTTGTGGATTTGAACCCCATGTCGGGCTCTGTGCTGACAGTTCAGCTTGGATTCTGTGTCTCCTTTTCTCTCTGCCCTTCCCCCACCGTGCTCTGTCTCTGTCTCTTAAAAAAAAAAAAGGAATAAGACATGGATGCCCACTCTTGCACTTTTATTCAACATGTTATTGAAAGTCCTAGCCAGAGCAATTATGTAAGAAAAAGAAATAAAAGTCATCTACACTAGAAAGAAAGAAATAAAACTCACTATTTGCAGGTGACATAATAATGTATACAGGAAAATCCTATAGAATACATTAAAAAGCTATTAGAATAAACATTCAGTAAAATTGCAGGATACAAAATTTATACTAAAAATATGTTTCATTTTTTGGGGCACTTGGTTGGCTCAGTCAGTTAAATGTCTAACTTAGGCTCAGGTCATGATCTCATGGTCTGTGGGTTCGAGCCCTGCGTTGGGCTCTGAGCTGTCAGTACAGAGCCTGGGACCTGCCCCAGATCCTGGTCTCCCTCTCCCTCTGCCCCTCCCCTGCTTGTGCTCTATCTTTTTCTCTTTCAAAAATAGATAAACATAAAAAATAAAAAAAATTATGTTTCATTTTTATATACTAATGGTGAGCTGTCAGAGAGAAATTAAGAAAATAATCTCACAGTTACATCAAAAAGAATAAAATACTTAGAAAAATGTAACCAAGGACATGAAAGACTTGTATATTAAAAACTTTAGGACATTAATGAAAGAAATTGAAGAAGTCACAAATAAATGGAAAAAATATTCCATGCTCATGGATTGGAAGAATCAATATTGCTAAAATGTCTATACTTTCCAAAGCCATCTACAGTTTCGGTGAAATCTCTATCAAATGGCATTTTTCACAGAAATAATCCTTAAAAAAATAGAAACCTAAAATTTGTGTAGAACCATAAAAAACCCTGAATAGTTAAAGCAATCTTTTGAAAGAAGAACAAAGCTGGAGTTATTTCAAACTATTACAAAGCTATAGTAATTAAAACAATATGTATGGTATTGGCATTAAAAACAGACATAGATCAATAGAACAAGATAGTGAGCCCATAAATAAACCCACACATATATGGTCCATTATTTTTTAAAAATTTATTTACTTATTTATTTGAGAGGGGGGAGGGGTAGAGAGAGACACTCTCTTGGGGCTCAAACCCATGAACCATGAGATCATGACCTGAGCCAAAACCTAGAGTCGAATGCTTAACCAACTGAACCAGGCACCTCTATATGGTCAATAATTTTAAAAAAGGAACCAAGAATATATATGATGGGAAAAATACAGAGTCTTCAATAAATGGTGTTAGTAAAATTGGACAGCCACATGCAAAAGAATGAAACTAGACCACTATCTTATAACATGCAAAAAAATTAAATTAAAATGGATTAAGGGGGTGCCTGGGTGGCTGAGTCAGTTAAGCATTGGACTTTGGCTCAGGTCATGAGCTCACAGCTTATGTGTTCAAGCCCCTAGTCAGACTCTGCTGACAGCTCAGAGCCTGGAGTTGCTTCAGATTCTGTGTGTGTGTCTCTCTCTTTCTCTGCTCCTCCCCTACTCGTGCTTTCCCTCTCTCTCTCTCTCTCTCTCTCTCTCTCTTTCAAAAATAAATAAATGTTTAAAAAAAACATTTTTAATGGATTAAAGACTTGAACATAAGACCTGAAACCATAAAACTGCTGGAAGAAGGGACACCTGAGTGGCTCAGTCAGTTTAGCGTCCGACTTTGGCTCAGGTCATGATCTCACAGTCCGTGAGTTCAAGTCCTGAATTGTGCTCTGTGCAGACAGCTCAGAGCCTGGAGCCTGCTTTGGATCTTCTGCTCCCATCCCCTGCCCCTCCCCTGCTCACTCTCTCTCTCTCTGTCTCTCGCAAAAATAAATTTTAAAAACATTAAACACAGGTGGTAAGATCCTTGACATAGGTCTT
This sequence comes from Suricata suricatta, assembly GCF_006229205.1. Lineage (NCBI taxonomy): Eukaryota > Metazoa > Chordata > Mammalia > Carnivora > Herpestidae > Suricata > Suricata suricatta. The sequence goes on from NC_043702.1 coordinate 56,611,790, forward strand.
GGTGATGATTTTTTTAACCTGACACCATAAGCAAAAGCAACAAAAGCAAAAATAAATAAGTGGGATGACATCAAACTAAAAAGCTTCGGCACAGCAAAGGAAACAGTCAACAAAATGAAATGCAATCTACTGAATGGGACAAAACATTTGCAGATCATGTATCTAATAAGAGCCTAATATCCAAAATATATAAAGACCTCAAGCAACTCAATAGCAAAAATCAAACAATCCAATTAAAAAATGAGCAGAGGATCTAAATAGACATTTTTCCGAAGAAGACATACAGATGGCCAATAGGTTCACGGAAAGGTGCTCAACGTTACTAGTCATTGGGGAAATACAAATGAAAACCATAATGAGATATCACATCACACCTGTCAGAATGACTGTTATCAAAAAAGAGAAGAAATAACATGGTGAGGATGTGGAGAAAACGGAACCCTTGTGCACTGTTGATGAGAATGTAAATTGGTGCGGCTGCTATGGAAACAGTATGGAGGATCCTCAAAAAATTAGAAATAGAACTACCATATGACCCAGCAATTCCATTTCTGGGTATTTATTTGAAGAAAACAAAAGCACTAATTCAAAAATATGTGCACCTCCATGTTGATTGCTGCATTATTTACAATAGCCAAGAAGTGTCCATTAATGGATGAATGGATAACGGAATTGGGGTACACACACATACACACAAATACACAAATGAAATATTACTCAGCCATAAAAAAGATTGAAATCTTGCTATTTGTGACAACAGGAGAGGACCTTGAGGGCATTGTGTTAAGCCAGAGAAAGACAAGTATCATACGATCTCTCTTATACATGGGATCTAGAAAAAACATATATATAATTAAACTCATAGATACAGAACAGATTGGTGGTTGCCAGAGGCAGAAGGTGATAGGAGTAAGAGAAATGGGTGAACTTTTTTGGTTGTTGTTTAAATTAATTGAATAAAAAAATGACAATCTTATTGTTGAACCAAAAAATAGCACTTAAATAAAAACTGTCCTTCAGATTCAGAGATGAATTAAATATGATTATCAAAATGTTAAAAGCAATATCTAGTCCTATAAACTGGCATGAAATTTAACAAAGTGGTAATCTAATTATATTTAAGTGACAAAAATATTGTTGTTTTTTGAATATTGATTATTTGTACGGAAAAATCAAGAAACAGAGATTTAAGGGGCGCCTGGGTGTTCAGTCAGTGAAGCGTCCGACTTCAGCTGGGATCATGATCTCACGGTTCATGGGTTCGAGCCCCACACTGGGTTCAGTGCTGACAGCTCAGAGCCTGAAGCCTGTTTCAGATTCTGTGTCTCCCTCTCCCTCTGCCCCTTCCCCACTTGGTCTCTGTCTGTCTCTGTCTCAGAATTAAACTATTAAAAAATATTAAAAAGAAACAGATTTAAGAAACAAAAGGAATTAATTATCTAACCAGAACTCCAACTCCCAAAGATCAACTTAGAAGTGTTCTTCTATGGGTGCCTGGGTGGCTTAGTCAGTTAAGCGTCTGCCTCTTGATTTTGGCTCAGGTCATGATCTCATGGTTTGTGATATTGAGCCCTGTGTTGAGCTCTGCTCTGACAATGCAGAGTCTGCTTGGAATACTCTCTCCCTCTCTCTCTGCTCCTCCCCCACTCATGCTGTCTCTCAAAATTAACAACCAAAAAAAGTATTCTTAGAGCGCCTGGGTGGATCAGTTGGTTAAGTGTCCAACTTCAGCTCAGGTCATGATCCCATGGTTCATAGGTTCAAGCCCCTCATTGGGCTCTGTACTGACAACTCAGAGCCTGGAGCCTGCTTTGGATTTTGTGTCTCCCTCTCTGCCCCTCTCCAGCTACATTCTTTCTGTCTCTGTCTCTCTCTCTCTCTCAAAAAAGTAAACAAACATTAAAAAGTTCAGAAGTAGGTGAGGTGTCAGAGCCAGCCTCATTAATGCATTCATTCAGCAAAATTTTTTGAGAACCTGCATCAGAGAAACAAATAGACATAATCTCTTACGTTCTAGCTGGGAGGAGTCAATAAATCAATAAATACATTAGGTGAGCAGCGCTATAGAAAAAAATAAGCAGGGTAGGGAGGTTGTGAGTGCACAGGGTCTTGCAGGTCTTGTGGTTTTCAATGGGCTGACCTGGTTAGGCCTCACTGACAAAGTGACTTGGAAGTGAGCCATGTGGCTCTCCAAGAAGATGAGTGTCCTGGGCAGAGGACAGCCAGTGTAATGCCCCTGATTAGAACTGAGCACACCCGGTGTGAGAAAGGGGTGTGTGTGTGTGTGTGTGTGTGTGTGTGTGTGTGGCAGGGGCCGAGGTCTGAAAAGGGCACCAGGAGCCAGACCATGCACTCAGAAGGCATTGCAAACTCGCTGGCTCACACTCAAGTGAGATGAAGAGCCATTGGAAGATCCTGAGCAGTTTACATTTTTAAACTGTCACTCAGGCTGCTTTAGGGAGAATAGAAGCAGAATCAGGGAGACCACATAGGAGATGACTCCAACAATCCAGGTGAAATTATGGGGGGCTGGCCATTAGGGTGGTCACATCAGACTTGGTGAGAGGTGGTTGAATGCTGTGTATAGTTTGAAGGTAGAACCAATCATTTTTTGACTGATTAGATGTGAATGTTGGAGAAGAGAGATAGCAAGGACTCTAGTCGGGGTGAAATCTTGGAATTCTTGCTTGGAATGCTGGACAAAAGCATCCCCAAATGAGGAAGTACATGGTCTGCATGCTGCTGGCAGCCATCTTGTGTTCATGAGGAGAGCCAGCCTGAGGGTGGATCCAATGCTGTGTTTGGGAGGACAGAGTGGCAGGAAGAAATTGTCCTGAGAACAGTGCTGAGCCTCCGAGCCTACACCTGAGGTTGGATTGACCTCTGCACTTCCTGTTGCGAGAATCAACACGTCCCCTTGATGACTTTGTTATTTGCATCCAAAACATGAATACTGCTACTCTGACCCAGACTCTGAGATGTCTTTCAGATGCACTATTTGCCTAAAGAAACTTTTCACAATCCTACCAGAGTGAGCCTGCAGACCTCAGGGATGACTTTCTCCAAATGTTCTTTCTCATGCCTCTTCCATCTCATTGGTTCTTTGGCACATTGTAATCTCCTTAAGATAAGACTACTGAGTCAGGAGCCAGGCCAGACAGACCTGGCACCGCAGAAAGTCCACAATTATTAGCCCCACATCCCTATTAGTAGTGGTAGAAGTAGCTTCACCTGCATTTTGCAAAGTTGAGAGCAGAGATTAAGAGATTTGTGCAAGATCAAAAAGTCTTCTATTTCAAATCTAACAGTTTTTCTGGTAGCCAATCGCAGTCTATGTGTCACATACAAGAGAGCAGAGCTCTTTAGGAGGAAGCCATTTAACTGGTTGCTTCACTGACTGGCAGTATATCGGTACAGATACCACAGATCTGATCTTTAGCTCACAGATGCAATAACTATTGGGTCCCTTCACTCAGGGTGATTAAGCTGGGAGAGATTAATCCATCATACCCAAATTTACAAGAGACTGATGTATAAGCAAGCCTGTCATTTATAGTAAGAAATGTTTCTCAGACTTGAAAACACGTGGACCCTTAAATATATCCCCATTTGAAAACTATTGCTTTCACACTTATATTATGAGACTAGATGATCACTTGACCAAAATAGTCTTCGATGCAAATCCAGTCTGGGCATTGATATGACAGAGCATTGCTCTGTGAAAAGTGGTGATTCAGGTGATGCTTGTGTTAAAATGTTTATATGATCTTTCAAATGAAAACACATTTAAAAATTATTCTAAAGAATTCATGGACCTCTGAGAATTTGATTAAAGTCTCCAGTGTGGAAAACAATGCAATAGGAGAATGAGTTTGTTTGAAAATTGGAGTTAGTTACGTATACAGGATGCTCTAAAGCAAGTCTACTCAGGAAATCGGATTGTAGATGTAAAGGCAGATTGTTGGGTGTAGAGTAAGAACAGAAGGAGCTGGCTGGTCGCAGGGAGCACAGCCTTTAGACCAGGGGAGATGGTTTTCCTCTCTGCACTTGATCTACAAGCTTCCGTTTAAGACTACCAGTCATGGAGAACAGAGTTCTATCGTTCTTACATCATGGTAGAGAAGCACTGACAAATTATTATTCACTAAAGTCCTTTTACATAGACCTCGTCTTGAATCTGTGAACCCTCCCTGCCAATGCATCATTTCTAGGTAAATAGGAAGTGTGTTCTCTTCCTGATGAGGAAGGAGCATGGACCAGATTGGTGGAACTCCGAAACCCATGCTCTTTCCAATTAACATGTTGCTAGTTTCCATCATTGAGGGACCCATATATTCTATGAAAGATGGTGAAAGCAACTTTGAAAAAAACCTCTTCCAATTTAGTCTACAGCAACCTCTGAGAGTTGGTGTTTCTTCTCAAATGACTTCACCCAGTGTTCTCTGCCTCCTCCTATTTTAGATCTGCTTTTAACAAACCCTCCCCTTTCCCACCTCCAGCCGCAACTGAGGAACGAGAGGAAGCACTCACGGCCCATTGTCACATACTCCTACTTCTGGCTTTGGAACCGGGCTGGAATAGGGCCAGACTCAGTGCTGGGCTGCCTCCAAGCACACTGGAGAATGCATCCTGTTCCCAAGCAGTGATTCCAAGGGCAGCATCCAATCGCCAGTTCTTCCCTGGCCCATCAGAGCCTGGCAAGGGCATGTAATCCCTTAGGCCATTTAGCCAATACTGGCCTGTTCTCTAGTAGAGTCAGAAGCTGGGGGAGGAGTGTCTGACCAGTTTAGAAATGAGAGGGCTCCCAGGGAGCATACCCTGAAGCCCAGGGAGCAGCACTCTGGAGTAGTCAGTCATTGCTGACCCCTTCCTTACCTAAGGCCACGCCCCTTGGTGCTGATGCCTGGAAACGTGCCACCAGTGACCGCCGGCCAGCTGGACTACAGCTGTTGTCTTTATTTACCCTCCCATTTCTTACCTTTGTGTGCACTTCTTCCCAAAGCCTGGAATACCGTCCCTTTTAGCTCCTCCTCACCAACTCCTTACCCTTTACGAGCCATGGCTGATATGAGCCTCCCAGAAGCTTCTATGATGCCTAACTGCAAATGATGCCACCTTTTGTCGATGGCTATACCCATTTTCCTGGACCTATCTTAAAAAAATACAATTTTCTGGTTTCTGTTGTGACTACTGATGGACATTTCTTACGTACTCCATCGAGAAATAAGGTAGGACATGAGGGTGTGTCTGACTGCTTTTCTTTTTCCCATAAGGAAAAACATTATTGTGGGTACTTAATATTTGTTGAATGAAGAATAAACTGGAAGCATTATACATGAGAGGCACAGACTACAGAAGACTGTATCCTTTACACCTTTCTCATTAGAAGCTGCCCCTAGGGGTCCCTCTGACCTCCCCACACACCTGCAGCTAAGGGGCCTCCAGGTCCTTGATTCAGCATTAAGCCAATATCCTTTCTGATTGGTCAGTGCTTAGACCATAGCAGTTGCTAAATATTTCGTATTTCAGCCCTGCATCTAAGACAGGTGGCACTCAACCAAATGACGTAGAAGAAACACTGGATTCAAACAGATGTTATGGCAGTAAGACATTCCAGTTGTGTGCAGGGCACAGATGAGGTGTGTTGAAGCAGATACTAGGAGGTGGGGAGCTGGGTGTTGCCGGAAGCTGGAGAGCAGGGAATGATATCACCTTTCATTAATTTTCTGTGTAACCTTGGGCGAAAGAGCACCTGAGTGCTAGTTCTGGTGACTGGATCTTGAGCAAGTCACTTCGTCTTGTCACAGTTAATTCATCTACACAACAGCAGAATGGTTGAGGTGATAGTGAGATACAGGATTGCTTCATGCTGTAGAAAGTCACGAGTGCAGCCTCAGGAATGGATAGGTCAAAGCATAGGGGTTATTTAGATATTGAGCCTTCCTGTAGAAGAAAGCATCTATATTCATCCTGTGCTTTATGAGGATGTATTTTGTGGTTCTAGACCAACCCGTGAAATTGAGCATCTGGCAAAAGATGGGAAAAATAAGCAGGTGTATTCGACATCAACCCGATGATTTGCCCAAGAGTCTCATGTATTTTTGCTCAAAGCAGGACCTGTCAAATCACAATTAAACCATGTTTCCTTTTTCCTTGTAAAAACATTTTTCTTGTCCTTGAAGGTCTTTGTCATTTCTCCTGAGAAGGGGCTCACACCACATAGTCCTGTGTAACATTGCCATATGAGCGTGGAGTAGATTATGTAAATACCTGGCATGGTTTAGTTTACTATCTATCACTGCTTTTAGTACTTGGCAAATAAAAGAAGAATCCTTTGTTGGTTATGTTTTTTTCTGTGCAAATAGAATTGCCTCATAGAAGGAAATGGAGCAACTGTTACTAAATGACACAAAAGCAGAAGTTGACTGAGTTCCTTTCACATGAGTTTTCAAGTAGTTCAGATATGGGACTCTGGCAGCTCAGAATTGAGGAAGGCCTGAACCGCGTTGAGCAAAGTCAGAAGTTGAAGATATATGAGCTACCAGAGGAATGCGGACAGGTCGTATCCACGTGGAGGTGGTATTGGGGGTGAAATCTCACAGCAGAACCCTGTAGCATGAACACCAGACAGAAACCGAGTTATAATTGTGTAACAGACACATACGCTGCATACCTTCTAATGTCTCAGAACACGCTGTGTTTCAGGGACTTTGTGGGAACTGGCTTCGTGCAACATTGAACCCCTGCCTGACCGAGCAGTTCAAGATAATTCTCTAGATCTGGGAGCCATTTGGAATCCCAAAGTCTTGAAAATATGCACATTACAATAGCTTAGAATCTGGAAAAGAGATTACGGTTTCAACAATATGCACTTAAATGTGAATTGTTATCATCGATTAGACAGATATCAAGTGTATCCAACACAGAATACCTAGCCTCCTTTCTTTCCCCATAAAAGCCATAAACATGGCTTTTATTTTTCCCACTTGAGAAATAAAGGCTGCTGAGTAAAGCAGCTGGTTGTTTCTCTGGTAAAGGGAATTTTCGTAACTCATTCACCTGCCACTGAATTAGTGCAAAGACTTGCTGTTGGCTACTAATTATCCCCTATAAACATTTGGTATCTGTTTCTAATAAGAGAGCAGTTGCTATTGTGGTTTTCAGAGAAAGAATGGTGCCTGACAGAGAATGGCACTGACAGGGCCAGAATTTTAATGGGGGAACTTTGTTACCCAGAAAGGCTTTTGGAGTGTATTGTAACACATTCTACCTCAGAACATTAAGTTTTATCTGGTTGCATTTCTTGCTAAAATACAAGTATATTAAATATGTGTCCGACACAAGAACCCAAGCCCCCAGTTCTGCTTATACCAGGTGTTGATGCTTCATTTTTACCTTAAGTTTGATGTTTTAAGAAAGACCTTAAGTACTACAAGGAGGGACAACACAAACAATTATCTCCTTCAGGTCTCTCATCAATATCACCATCTCAATGAAGCCTACCTTGACCACCTTATTTAAAATCGGGACACTGACCCCAAGCCCCACACTCTTTCTTTTCACCACAGCACTCAACACTTTCCAACTTACTATATCTATTGTTTATCTGTCTTCTTTGACTAGATGGTAACCTCCATGAGGGCAGGATTGTCTGTGTTGCTCACTGACACATTTCTACTGCCATTAACAGAGTACATAGTAGGTACATAGTAAGTATTTGTTGAAGGGTTAAATGAACACCTATGCGTCTGCAGTTTTAAATCCTCTTCTGTTTGTAGAATACTACCAACATCGAAGAACCCTAAGGCTTATTTCTTAAGGCAAAACCCCTCTCAAGTATGTAATCAAAGCACAGAGATCTGATGTTGGGCACAAATGTTTGGAGCCCCAGTAGCTCTTTGAGCATTACTAGAAGCATCTGAGTGCCAGCTCTGTATGGGACATAAGGAGAAGGCTCTCTCAGTTACCAGGAAGTCAAGGCGAGGCACTCATTTCTGTGTACTCAGTGCTGAACCTGCTGCTGGGGTCCCCCCCTGCCTTTGTCCTCAACGTGTTTGCCAAAGAGTCATGGCTACCTGTGGTTCATGACTCTTATTAGCAAGAGGAGCCATCTAAATTTGACAAAGGTACTGCTTTAATTATTTGAGGGCTTGAAAAAAAAAGATCTCAGGCCAATGAAGATCATTAAACATACTTGGAACCGCGTGCTCAGACCAGTAGTAGCTAATATCTTTGATCTGGTGACCAAAGATTTTTAAAAGTTATTATTTGTGTAGTGAGACTGAGCTGCTTTTTTTCATAGTACCTCCATATTCTAGCTTGTTTGTGATGAAGAGAGCTTGCACACCTCCCTGCTGTCCTCTGCATGCCATAAATAATGCAGTCATGATGGCAGGCCCAACTCTCTTGTCTGTTTAATTAAGGCACAAGCCTGGGCCCGACTCGTACCTAGGTCCCCAATCAGAGTTCCCAGGTCCTCCCAAGTAAGTTTCTCAGTCACCTGCTCCACCTCCAGCCCTCCCACACACCAGACCCAGACCCATCTCCTCAGTCATGGCTTCTACCTTATCAAGCCCCTTCTTAGGAATTAACTTAACAACCATGCACAGAACGAAATGCAAACTCATTACACTAGAATTTTAAGCTTTCCTCAAATAGCTCCACCTGGCTTGGATGACCTCAGCTCCTACTCCTTGCTACAGTGAGCGCTACTCCAGTCTGGTCTCTGCTCTTCTTTCCCCTTCCCCTTTCTCATTTTCCCTTTCCCCACCTTTGCTCTCCATTATACTGATCTCCCTACCTTTGTTTGTACTGTTTCTCATTTTCTCATCTATTCATTCATTAAATAGACCTTGAGTTTCAACCATGTAGCAGGCAGCATTTTGGACCCTGGGAGTACAAACTCAGCAATTTGGATTATGGCCCCTCCTCTTCTCCCTCAACGCAAGTCACACACTGCACTCAAGAGCCAATTCAAGCCTCAACATCCTAAAGGTTTCCTGACTGACTCCTCTGGACAATGAAGCCAGCCGAGTGTAATGGCTAAGAGCAGAGGCTTTGCAATCAGATAGATCTGGGTTGGAATTCTTGCTCTGCAGCAAACACCTATGGCATATTAGGCAAGTTGCGTAACCTTTCTAAGCCTTGTAGTACTTTGTCAAATGGGGACTATAGTGGGTTCATTGTGAGAGTGAAGAGAGAAAACAGTGGCGGTGCTGCTGTTATCTTTTTCTTCTTTCAAGCTTTCGCAGGTATGTGGTGCCTGGTGAATATTGCTTGCAGTGCTTTCGTGTGTCTTATGGAATCCATCCTTGCTCAGCAGTGCATAACAAGTGTGTGTGTGAATGTATGGACAGTAGTAAGAGGATGATGCTTGGTTGTCTCGTTGTCTCTTCTGCTGGATCTCCAGTTCCTCAGGGACATTGGCTTCTGGCTGTCCCTTCTATAGAACCTCCTCCATCGTGACGGACTATTTCTGTGCACAGAAAGCCATCAAGATAGAGATGGAGGAATCTTATTTGATCTGAGGCTAATGGGAGAAGGAAACTTTTACGAACTGGGGGGTGCCTGAATTTCCAGCTAGTGTTAAGTGGCCATAACAGAGTATAACCCATGGCTCCAATTTGGTATGTCAAAAATGGAATTAAAAGTAAATTTGAAGTTTCACAACATAGTTCTCTCTATTACGGGTGCTGCTGTGCATTGAAATCATCTGTGTGAGGCTCATTGGGATGGGCAGAGATTCAATCACTGCTAATGGCTTAAGGAAATGGGGTGGTGAAAATTAGGGTCATCCATCCCAATTGGGGCAAGAAAGAGAAGCAGGAAATGTGTTTTTCAATCTTGACATCTTGCCAGCTGGAGCTAGAAGGAAATGTTTTTCTGAACTCATTGAACAGCCTACTCACAAATCATAGAGATAGCTGCACTCAGTGAGAATAGATATAATTTTTATGTGATCTAGCTAAAGACTTGCACCACCCACTCAGAGTTGTACAGAGCACTCCTTAGGGACCCTTGAAACTAAACCACATCGAGAGGAAGACCACTTTAGCAAGTGCAGTAACTTGCTAAAGTAACAAGTAACTTACCCAAGAGCAGTAACTTATTATAAGAAAAATACAATAGGCATATTTAACTATCAATAGACAGCTAAGATTTCATCTACTGGTATAATAGGTGTGGCATCTGGTTTTGCATATCTATTGATGTTAAATAGTCTTAAAAAGCATGAATAATCAGGAGCACCTAGTGGTTCAATGGGTCGAATGTCTGTCTTACTATTGGCTTTGGCTCAGGTCATGATCCCAGGGTTGTGGGCTTGAACCCCACTTCAAGACCCACGTCAAGGCCTTCACCCCCTTTCCCTGCCCCTGCCGCCATGCTGAGCATTGAGGCTGCTTGGGACTCTCCCCCCTCTCTCCCTCTTCCCCTCTTCCCCCCACCTGTCTTTCTAAATTAAAAAAACAAAAATTATTTTTAATTTTAAAAATTAAAAAAAATGAATATTCTGAACAGCTTACAAACCAACTTTATAGTTTTTGAAAAAGAACCAGAAAAATCTAGTTCTTATGACAACCCTTGGGACAAGGGTAGATAATTGTCATCATTTTATAGGCAAAGAAAGAGAGGTTAATGCTCAAAGTCACAAAGCCTCAAGTGCCAGGATAAGAATCCTAGTGGGCACTATTTTTATTATCATGATGATTATTATATTGACTCCTTGACATACTTTCTGATTTTTCTGCTCTTCTGTCCTGTATTCAGAGATTTCTGGAGTGTATGTATCCCTGAGCCGCTTCTGTCTACCCTGGGCTGGGAAGTATGGGGTCCCTGTATGGGTCCTTGACTTTCATGGGGCAGGTAGGAGCTGGAAGCCTGGCTTGGCCCTCCTGGTCGGTTTCCTAGTTCTGCCTGGGGCTTGGCCTGAGTGGGGTGATTAGAACTGGAGCCCTTTCATGTTTTTCTGGTTTCTAGAGCCCTTTCGTGTTTTTCTGGTTTCTAAAAACGAAACAAGGCAAGAAACCCCTGCAGCGGGGAGCATTAGTTCCAAGGCAGGGCGTTCTCTGCCAGTCCTCTCCAGTAGGAGGGTCTGCCTTTAGGCGTTCCTTGTCCCCAATCTTGGTATGTGATCACTCTGACAAGTTTTAAAGATACATCACATTCAGTGTCCAGATCTAACTATTGGATTAGAATGCAAATAACTAATAAAGTAGGTTACGTGGTTTCATTTCATTAAACAAAACAAAACAAAACAAAACAAAATAAAAATCTTTCTTAAAGTTGGGAGCTGCACATGTTTGCTAATTTATGCTGAAGCTTTACGAAGGGATGGGCCCTAGCCCCAGAGGAGTCCTGCTGGATGACGGGGCTCCAGGAAGGAGCAATGGTGATGGCACAGGCTGACATGCTCTGGCAGTTCGTTATCTGAAAGAGAGATCGTTCACTCCCTTGTGGTCTTTGCTTGAATTTGCCTTGGGGGTGACGAGGGGGGGGCCAGGAAAGAAATACACCCCCAATTCCAAGTAATGGAACTTCATTAATGTTGGAAGGACCAAGGTGGCGTGAATGGCGAGAAGGTTTTAACTGGACAAGAAAATGCAGAACCCTTGCTCCCTGGTAGCTGGACCTCATCCATATTGCACATCTGCATTAATCCTGCTGCCCATGCTTTTTACGGTTGTTTCTGAGGGTGGGGACCCGAGTTGTGGATGCTCACAGCCAGAACCATACCAGGGGAAACCCAGAAGCATAGGAACTCTACCCAGAGCATGCAAAATAGTCACACCCTCCTGTTCAGTCCACTTGACATACTGCCTGGATCCAGTGGATTCCAAAGGTTGCAGGAGAAGGCATGACTTTGAAAGGCCCTTTAACAGGCTGTAAGAACATGATTTCCCACATAAACTCTGAGACATCTGGGGAGAGAGAGAGACTGGAAGAAAGACCTTCTCTGTATAGACTAAGCCAAGAGTGCAACAGCAGCCGTGAATGTGCCAGAGGAAGGCGGGCGGACAGCCAAGAAGCTCTGAGCAAAAGCTAAGTACAGGGTAGGCCCCTTGCCCAGCAGAGTCACTGGCCTAGAAGAGCTGGATGGTGCCCACTGGTTGCCTTAGCAACTGGGGGATGGGAGGGTTAGAACCTCCTGGAGTTCATTAGAACTCTGGGCTTTGAGGGAGGGACTCCTTATCTTTTCCTAACTGCTTGGTGAGCGGCTGGAGGGTCTGAAGAGACCATGGTGGTCTGGGGCTTTCCGAAACATGTTCTCCCTGGCCAGTGGGGTCCTCCGCCTGTGTATGACCAGGAATGGACCGTGTCATGGCGGCAGCTACATGTCCATCTCTCTGGCTGTAATCTGCATGTAACTCACACTCGTTATTGTATCCTAACACTTTCAGGATAGATGTGACTTAATTTTCAAGTTGTTTTTTTTGGCTAGCTGGGATGTGCTCTTATCTTGAGTCTGTGCATTATGGTTTCTAAGTCTCCTGTGTCCTCTACAACTTAGGTTTTCCCCTCTCCCACGCAGGCAAGAAAGCATCATGATGCTTCAGGTGTCTCATCTGCCAAGTTCTATGAGGATCAGGCCCCAGGGAGAGGAGGTGGCCTCACGTGCCCCAGCTGTGTGCCCCTCCATCTAGGGGGCCAGGAGGACCACCAGGACCAGCTTCCTCCATGCCTTGGCACCACCTCTCTCTTTAACCCTCTTTTTTTCTAAAACTAAACCGCATTCCCTAGACCGCCATACTCCATTTCCTGGCTCCCAGAAATCTTTGGTGTGAGAGCAGGCAGAGGAATCTCCTGGGGTGTATTTGGAAGGAAGGGAGTAAGCTCAGGGTTGGATAACTTCCACAAGCGGAATCTAAATCGGCAGTTCTTAATCCTGCTGCACAATAGAATCATCTGGGAGCTGTTAAAAAATTGTAACACCCAGGCCGAGGCCAGAGATTCAGTTCAATGGGTCCGGACAAAGGTTTGTTTTGTTAGTTTGGGGTTTTTGTTTTTTGTTATTTATTTATTTATTTATTTATTTATTTATTTATTTATTTATTTTGTTTTTGACAAAGCTATTTTCGGGAACAATTCCTAGGTACTTCTGAGATTTGAGTAGGGTTGGGAACCACTGATGTTCAAGGTCCTTGTGTGCTACATAACAAGTCTAAACCTTATTTGTCTATAGGAAACCCCCCAGCTTGGGCCAGTCAGGCAACTTGCTTGGTGGTGGAGACCTCTTTCTTCTTCTCTTAATCTATTAGATACGCCCTCTGCATAGTTCTAAACTTGAGGGAGGTGGCCCTGGGTAAGAAGAACCCAGTTCTGTGTCACCATTATGGTAAGGGAGCTTTTGGAAAGTCAGCAGAAGAGAAATACAACCTCGGAGCACTGGGGAGAGCGGGGGAGAGGGAGAGGGAGTGGTGGGTTGTTTTTTTTCTTTACATCTAAAATAGAACCCACAGGAGGGTGGGCGGCAGACAAGAGGAGGGAAGAAACGGAAGTGAAACAGCAGACCGAGTTGTGAACGAAAATGAGAGGATCCAGGAGACAGCACCCCCCCCACCCCACCCCTCACACCTGTTCTTTGAGAATCTCAGAAGGTAGGGCTTTTGATTCAAACAATAAAAATTGCAAGTGGCCTTCCTTGGAAATCTGTCCCAAATCTCTGAATAGCTATGGCTCTGGCAGCTGCTCTGGGACAGTTATTTCAGAGTCCCAGAGGAAAGATATTTTGGGGTTTAGTCCTTGCCAGAAATAAGAAGCCAAGGGAAAAGGAGAAACATTACAGAATTTCCAAAAATATTTTGATAGCAATGCAAAACTTTGTGGAGGCTCAAGGAAAAATTAGAGTACACTCTTATTTTAAAAATGCCTAGTGGACTGGCTTTGTATTTGGCCAGAAGATTATTTCTGTTAGCTTAGATTGTCTTCTGCAGGCAGGCCTGGATGTTCAGTTACAGATGTGGGAGTGTGTGTGTACACGTGTGTGTGTGTGCATGTGGACACTTACTTACATATTTATAGTTAGTGTTATTATTTGTATACATAGGATATATAAGATCTATTTAAGTTTTTAAATAATTTGGAATTTTTCCTATTAAGGAGAATGAAGAAAATGACATCAGGTCTAAGTCTGGTAGGAAAGTGAAGCACGGGAGGCTTTAGTTCGTTATTTAAAGTTGGACCATACGGGGCACCTGGGTGGCTCAGTCGGTTAAGTGCCCGGCTTCAGCTCAGGTCATGATCTCAGTTTGTGGGTTCGAGCCCCGTGTCAGGCTCTATGCTAATGGCTGGCTTAGAGCCTGGAGCCTGCTTCAGATTCTATGTCTCCCTCTCTCTCTGACCCTCCCCTGCTCATGCTGTCTCTCTCTGTCTCTCAAAAATAAATTTAAAAAATTTAAGTTAAAAAAATTAAAAAATACAGTTGGACCATACGTCTCAAGAAACCATGACCTTCACCTAACCGTGGGCCTAGGGCAGGGCTGGCCCCACCATGACTCAGGGGCCTTTTGTGGTCCTGGTGGGAAATTAGGCGCTCCAAATGCAGCCTGCCGTTCTCTTCCTCCGATCCTTCTTCCCTCTCCTGCTTCTCTTGCATGAAAGAAGGAAAAGTCTTAAAGTGTCTAACAGTCTTAGTGGTTAGAGGACTTTGTTCCTCCCCTGTGGCCTGGTAACAAGACTATTTTATGGGCTTTTATTTTTAATTCACTTAAGCTATTAGTAGTTGTTCTGTAATATTTTATTTGTTATAATGTGCTCATTTTCTCTAGAAGCACCCGAGGGCTGTGTTGCACAGGGTGCAATTTTAAAAATAAAGTAAAATTATGTTAATTATGTCCTGGAGGTTGGCAGATGTGGACTTAAGAATTATTGCATTAGAAGGGGATCCCTCAGTTCTGTGCATATTCATAAATATCTGGCCATCAGCCAACCTGCCTGGACATCCAACTCTGTAACGTCAGCTTGTGATCAAAGGTACTGAAAGTGCCAAAGCTTTGGGTCTTCATGCAATGTGGGACCAAGTAACAAATGTTTCCATGGTGGAAAAGGGAAGTAGAGGGTCTGAAAGAACAAGATTTTCTTAGCAGTCAAACATGTGAGCCCTTTGGAAGGATGGGCAGCTGCTACTGATTCTCATTTTGCTCTAGCGCTCAGCAATTGAGGACACAATATCTGCTCCCTAAAGTGCATATTAAGACAGTGGCCCCAGTGGTATCTTTTCTTCCCCAATGAAATTGTATTTTTTATTTAAAAAAGAAAGACTACTGAGGCGCCTGGATGGCTCAGTTAAGTGTACGACTTCAGCTCAGGTCATGATCTCATGGTTCATGAGTTCGAGCCCCGTGTCGGGCTCTTTGCTGACAGCTCAGAGCTAGAGCCTGCTTTGGATCCTGTGTCTCCCTCTCTCTCTGTCCCTCCCCACTCATGCTCTGTCTCTCTGTCTCTCTCTTTCAAAATACAAAAAAAATTTTAAAAAGAAAGAAAATAAAAAAGAAAGAATATATTTTTATTCATATGATTATACCTGTAGGAATTGGTTTTACTTCCTTGAATTTTAAAATAAACATGTAAGCCCCGCCCCCCCCCCCCCACCACAAAGCAGAGTTTAAAGTTCATATTGTTGCTAAGTTTAAGATGGAATTCAATTAGGAAAGTCCTCAGGTTGAATGTTAATTGATAATGATCATTAAAATTTTATACTTCTTTACAGTTCATAAAAAGCCTTCAGAGGCTTGCTCACTTAAGTTTTGCAATGTAGAGAGGTAGATGAGGCAGATTTTATCATCTTTGCTTTATGGATGGGGAAGCCAAGGTACAGAAAAGTGAAGGATCTTGCCCCAAGTCATAAAACTGGTACATGAAGAATGTAAGTCTTCTGATTCCAGATCCATGCATTACTTAACTGCTAATTAATTAATTGGTAAAGACTTAGAAGCTAAAGAATTATGTACATATGTCTTGGGTCATATGGTTTCTTACTAACTTTTACATTTTGCCAGGTTCTTGAAGAGAACATCTCAAATTGTACGTCTGCTCAGGCTTCCCAGGCATTGGACTCTCTCTGTCCCGTATTCATCAGCCTTGTTGGCCAAGGCAGCTGTTCCTAATTCCAACATCAAATGAGATCTAGAAAAATTATCTTTCCTGTTAGCATAGTCCAGCCCAGCTGTGACAATATTGGACCCTTTCAAAATTGGCTCATCCTAGTAAACTGAGAACAATGATAAAAACATATAAATGGATTGGTTTATGAAACACAGATTTTTTATTTTATTTTATTTATTTATTTTAATGTTTTTTATTTATTTTTGAGAGAGAGGGAAAGAGAGAGAGAGAGAGAAAACAAGAGAGGGTCAGAGAGAGAGAGAGACACAGAATCCAAAGGCAGGCTCCAGGCTCTGAGCCAGCTGTCAGCACAGAGACCAACACATGACTCGAACCCACAAACCATGAGATCATGACCTGAGCCGAAGTCAGACGCTTGACCGATTGAGCCACCCAGGCGCCCCAACACAGCTTTTTTAGAATTCTAATTGAACTACACACAGTCTGACTTAGACATGCAAAGACTCGGCTCCCCCAAAGACTTAGAGAGCTGAAAACAAACTTATTTGGGGTCCAGAGATACAAACAATAGAGACAGGCAAGATCATGATCTCCAAGAGTGAAGATCTAGAGAAGATGCAAAATTGCCACCAGGACTGATAGATGTTCCATGGCTTTTTGTTCTGTTTAATGATGGTTCCCACACACAGGCACTCAATGCATGCAGTTGAATGGTGACTACTTTAGACTTGTGATAAACTGAATGAACAATGGAAGATTATCTCATTTATCTAGCTGTCTTCACCCTGAAATTACCCCTGTGTCCCAGGGCTGGTATCTGAGTAGTCATGGTTAATTTAGAACCACTAGCTAAACTCCTATCCACCTAGCCACTAACTGGCCCTGCCTTCCCCCTCCCACTTGCACTTCCCCCAGTTTGACTCTTGCCTGTGGAATATTTATGTGTCATATTTATGACCTGCCCACCCTCAGCTAGTAAACAGCCCCAGAATAATCATACTGTAACAATGCAGTCGTTAAGCTAAAATGGTAAGTGAGATCCTTCGGTTATGTAGGGAACGAAGGGTGTGTTAATGTGTGGGTGGATATGGAAGTAAGTAAATAGTAAAGTGAGAAGTAAAAGAGAGAAAAGAGAGCGCCGCCGTAGTATTTCTGTACGTGCCTCTCTCTGATAGGGTTGGGCTTGGATCCGTTTACAAATACCCTGCGAGCGTTCTACTCTGAAAACAGACGTACTAAGTAAAATGATTCATTAACATCATTTTACATGTAATAATGGCAGTCAGGGTTTTGTGAACACAAGAAAAGCCTGGCACAAACTGGGAACAAACCAAATAGGGTAACAGGGGCTAGAAAAAAAGCTGGCAGCCCTTCCAGAACCTGTGCGGAGCCAACGCCAAGCTCTGAACTGCGGTCCAGCCACACCCCCTCGGAGGCTGGGCTGCTTCTCCGCTGGGCCTTCCTTCGCGCAGCTTCAGGCTGCTCTCTTGGGCTATCTCCTCTTTAGAATTCAGTTCCACACCCTGACGATTTTGCTCTTTAGCTCCATTCCTACTAGCAGTTGTGGGGTTTTGTTTGTTTGTTTTTGTTTTTTCTCTTTTCTGCCAATCTCTGTTCTACCCTGGCCGATGTCTTCTCATGAAAGATTTCCTGGCGAGCGTGCTGTCCAGGACACTGAACCATTGGTCAGCCCCGTGTGTTCCTCCCAAGAGGCTCGTAGGTTTATGTCCTGTGGGTTATACGTGATCCTTGCCCTCCGGGCAGTTTACCACCAACTGAAACAGGACAGGTAATTAATGCACGATGCATAAAGATAAATCAATTGGCTGACAATGTAAAGTATGAGGAATGCATTTAAAATGCACAATTTACAAGGAAATAGGGCTAGTCTTTCAGTAAAGGGAATAAAAAAGTCTGGTAGATAGGATGGATTTGTCATTTGTTCATTCCCTTGTCCCATGAGAACTAAGTCAATATGCTATGCTGGACACCCTAAGAGAGAATATGGGTAAGACATGATTCCTACTCTCGGAGGCTATATTTTGCAGAAGAGATGTGATATGTGCACACAGGTTGAAAATAGAAGGTAAAAGTAGTAAGTGTTATAAGAGGTACACAAACAAGGCCTGGGCAAGGGGCAGTGATTTGTGGCTTTGTGGGGAGGTGGAGGCACTCGAGGTAGGCTTGAAGCATAGGGGGAATTCCGTGTTTTCACGTAAACAGAGTTTCACCAGGTCATGGATGCCTCAAAGTAAAAATAAGTCACATTAACTGAAAAACAAAACAAAACACAACACCAGTGTCTTTCTGGCGTTGCCTATATCCATCATTATGACATTCTTAAAATCGTATAAAATCTCCTTGCCCCATATTTTCTTGGCAGTTTCCCATTCTTGACCTTTTGAGGGTCATATCCTTTTCTCAAAATCTGAGAAGCTTATAGAACCTTTTCCAGAAAAACATATACACCCCGTAAGTCACATGTACGTTTCAGAAGTTTATGGGACTCTTGTGGCCTATTCTTGGATTCCCAGGAAGCCATGATCTCCAGTTTAAGAATTCCTGATGCAAGCAGTCCCTGAAGGTGGAAGCCATTGGTGTTCAGAGCTACACACCAGGACCACACTGCCGGAGCCCAGGGAACTCTCTCGTACAGAGAAGCCACACTGTGTTCTCTGACGTCCCTGGTGCAGGCTGATCTACACAGACCTAAGGACCAATTTTGGTGCCAAAGCAGTGCTTCCTGCTAGTGTGCATCCATTTGTGTACATAAATACACACACACACACACACACACACACACACACGATCAGAATGAGATGCATTTGTGCAGGGTGTACATATTTTTTAAAGTTTCCCTGATGATTCTGATAGCTGTAATGTGTCCCCACCACCCACTGCCTTAGGACGTTGTTTTCCATGTGCCTCCTCCAACTCTCATGCTTAGAGACTCCTGGCAAGCCCATCAGAACTGCCCAGACGAATCTGTATCCTGGCTCTGAGCCCAGCTTGGGCTTAGGCTGGGACATCCCTCCACGCCCCTTCCATGCTGAATTAATATTGAAGCTGGATGGCAAAATAAGGTCACCAACAAGGAGACTCTAGAAAGCAGGCAGTTTACAAGTGCTAAAGACAATATTTCTATAACACAGCTTCATTGAGCAGGAGCTGGGCTGCAGCCTTTTAGAATCAGGGATGCGACCTAGGGTTGTTGGCTAAATGTTGAGTTGTTCTGATGCACAGCTTCGAGATGAGAGCAGCTTCTGGGAATAGTGAGTAGGCTAGAGTGAAAATCATATGCCATTTCCTGTTTCTTACACCATTTAGTATCAGTGTGGTATCACCTTCGGGATGGATTACCCAGTGGGCAGAGTAAGCACGTGCTTAAGTTCCTGCTCCCACCTTGATCAAGGCCATGAGGGCTCTTGTCTCCATTGGGGTCCCCTTTTCAACTGGAAAGTGCAGGTCAGACAGAACCCTAAGTGCTTTACCTCTGTAGGGCAGTCTGCGTCTCTCAAGACTTGAGGACAAACATCTAGTTCATAGATCCCAGTACTTCCCAAGAAGGACCACATTTCACACAGTTACTCACAAATGCCCACTCTATCCGGGTATCCGGTCAGGCACTTCGGAAAGGAACCATTTATGGTGAATTTGTGCAGGGAGACATTCTGGGGAATATGCGAGAAGGAGGTCTTCCCTAGGCCCCTTAATTCGTGACACAAAAGTGGCTATGTTTACTGTATGTGAGCCAGGACTTCTTCTTGCTTTAAGGTTTTCTCTTTTATTTATTTTTCGTTGGCTTAAGTTTAATATAAAACCTGAGCCATCTTAAATGTTTTCATTAAAAAAAAGAGAGAGAGAAAGAAGGTTTTAAATCTTCCTGATTCTTTTTAATAACCTTCAGTCCTGGCATTTGTCCTGAAATTGTCATGACTTGAGATGTCCTAAAATGGAGGCAAGGAGAAGGGAAAATAGAAAACTCCTGGCCCCCCTGAGCCTGACCTCAGAGACCAGGCTCTCGGCTCTGTTCAGAGGCTGCAAGGAGCCGGCAAGGACGGGGAGGCAGGGGTACTCACAAGCGGGGGGCTGGGGATCCCCACTCTGTGTGGCCCTAAAGCTATGAGAATGGATGATTTTTAGGCTTGGGACCTGAATTGTCTTAAAAGATTTTTTTTAACTGAGTTATTACTGTCTTTGGAATTTATTTCCTTGGAAGCCAGGGGCAGCCCAAATTTGGAGGCATTTGGGGGCAGTGGGTTTTGAATTTGTTTTCTTTCTTTTTTCTTTCCTAAAGCTTGGGACTGTCAGGACTCAGGGCATTGCCTCATTGGGAAAGAGCAAATGAACCTGTGCTGAAGTGTTTGTGCTGCAGGATTCCTAGAATCAGGGGAGCTGTCCCAAACAGGAACAACCAGGATTCAGGCCTGAGCTCAACACAAAAACAAATGAAAACAAACAAAAAACCAAAAAACATCTACCGAAGGCAGAAAACAAATGAGAACACTTCATGCCTCTGAAATTCATTAAAAGGCAAATGAAATACAGGTAAAAAATAGATATTTGAAACTTATATGAGAGAAGTTGAATGTCATTGATGTGCATTTTTAAATCAATAAGAAAATGATGAATGCCCTGAGAGGAAGTTGGATTTTATTTTTTAATTTTTAAATGTATTTAAAGTTCATTTTTTTTAAAGTAATCTCTACACCCAATGTGAGGCTTGAACTCACAATCCCAAGATCAAGTCCCACACTCCACCAACTGAGCCAGCGGGCCCCTGGAAATGGGATTTTAAATTGTGTAAACAAGTGGTGTGCAGTGTAAGAAATACGAATGGCACTAACCATGTAAAAATGCTCACCCTGTGCGGGGGGGATGGGCATTAAGGAGGGCACTTGCTGGGATGAGCACTGGGTGTTATATGTAGGTATGAATCGCTAAATTCTGCTTCTAAAACCATTATTATATTATGCATTAACTAATGTGGAATAAAAAAGAAAAGCTCACCCTTGCAGAAACAGACCTACTAATACAGAGAACAAACTAACGATTGCCAGAGTGAAGAAAAGGATGGGCAAAACGGTTGAAGGGGAGTGGAGATACAGGCTTTCAGTTATGGGGTGACCAAGTCGTGGAGATGAAAGGTAGCATAGAAAATAGGTCAGTGCTGTCGTAACGGGAGTGTATGTCGACAGATGGCAGCTACACTTGTGGTGAGCATATCATAACTTATAATAAGTCAGGTGTACACCACAGAGATGTCATAGAGACGTTAGATCACTATGGTGTACACCCGAAACTAATGTAACCTTGGGTGTCCACTATACTTCAGTAATAATATGAAAAAAATGCTTACCCTCACTAGTAATCAAAAAAATGTAATTTTTTAAAGTGCTATATTTTTGATTATCAACTTGGGGCAAAGATGAAAAATAAAAATAAAAACTGAGTTGGCAAGGGGTGCTCGGCTGGCTCAGTCAGTAGAGCATGCAACTCTTGATCTTGGGGTCATGAGTTCGAACCCCACGTTGGGGGTAGAGTTCACTAAAAAAAACTGAGGTGGTGAGTATGCGGAGAAATGGGTACTTGATTTTACTTATTTATACACTAGTGTGTGCATAAATTGATAAAATCATTTTGGAGGGCAGTTTGGCAGTGCATATCAGGAGCCTTAAAATTGTGTATGTCCTTTGGTACAGCAAGTCTACTTAAAGGAATTTGATTTTAGGAAATGATCATGGCTCTGTATAAATATTTAGCCACAAGGATGTTAATTAATACACCTATACTATAATATATTATGCAGGTGTTAAAATGATGCCATAGGTATTGAATTATACAAGAAGGTATTCATGATATATCAAGTTTTAGAAGTTAATTAAAATTAGGGTATAATTTTTATAGCAGATGATGTGATGGATAGAAAAAAAGACTAAAAGCATAAAAATTAATAGGTAAAATCAAAGGGTTTTGTAGGGTGGTGGAATTTTGGGTAATTTGATTTTCTTCCTTTTCATTTTCTAAGTTGTCTACAAAGATATATTTTCTTTTTGTAACTAGAAAAATAAGCCTTCAGGGACACCTGGGTGGCTCAGTCGGTTAAGTGTCCGACTTCGGCTCAGGTCTTGATCTTGCAGTCCGTGGGTTTGAGCCCCACGTCGGGCTCTGTGCTGAAAGCTCAGAGCCTGGAGCCTGTCTGTGGATTCTGTATCTCTCTCTCTCTCTGTCGCTTCCCTGCTCATGCTATGTCTCTGTCTCTGTCTCTTTCTTTCTCAAAAAATAAATATTTTTAAAAATTTAAAAAAAGAAAAATAAACCTTCATGTCTTTACTTAGCCAAATGGTGATGTAGTTTTACTCTCTGAGGATAGTACCAATGGAGAAGGCTGTGGGTAATATGTCCAAGTTACCTGCCATTTTCAAAGTTTAAAAAAGAATTTTTTTAAGAAGCAATTTGACTTTGCCCTTTGTAGAATAGTAATGTGAGAACTGTATCTATAATAAATAATTCACTCTAACTCTTGGACAAGTGACTTCATCTTTTAAAAATTACAATGATATTCTGAGGAATTTAAAGTCCACCATAGCTAATGCAGCCAAGAAAATAAGCATGGCATTTGCAGAATTTAAAAATAAATTGGGGCCCCAAAGCTCCTAACACCAGTCTAAATATGAGAAAAATATCAGACAAATCCAAATTGAGATTCTACAAAATATTTTACAATTATTCCTCAAAAGAGTCAAGGCCATGAGAAGTGAGGAGTGAGAAATTGTCACAGGTCAGGGAGCACGAAGGCATGGCAACAAACACAGATATCCTGAATCAGATCCTGGAACAGAAAAGAAGGACTTTCGTGGTAAAACTGGCAAAATCCAAATAAGCTTGGGAGTTTGGTTGGTAGTGATTCCCCAGTGCTGGTTCTTAGTTTTGACAAACAGACCTCAGTAATTTAAGATATTGACGTAGTAGGTGACTAAACATCCCCATTTGCCCGGGGGAGTGATTTCTTGGGATATGAGACTTTCGGTGCTAATACCAGGACAGTCACAAGAAAACTAGAATAATTGGTCAGTCCCCATTCGGGGCAACAGGTTTAGAGGTAGATGGGAACTCTGCATTATCTTTATAACATTTTGTAAGTCTAAAAGTATTCAAAAATAAAAAGTTAATCAAGAAATAACAAAATAAATTAAAAACAAAATATAAACAAACTAGGAATGACTGACTAATAATGGGATAATAGGCTAAGGAAGTTAAATATCCATCTGTTGAATAAATGTGGTGAGGTCCTACTCTGTGCTGTTTTCTACTTGGCCCTGGTTTTGAGTGGACAAAGCAGATATATCCAAATTTATACTGCTCTTCTTTTATTATCTTGCCATGTTCAGAGATATGTGTTTGTAGGGAACTCTGGGTTTTTTCACTTGCCTTCACTTTGAGCATACATTAAATAAGCTTTAAATAGTTTATACTTCTTTCCATTCCATTTCTTTATCCATGGATTTTACTTGCTTTCAAAATATTCATCGCTTGGCCTTTATTCACATGTTCTCATCTCTTCCTCGAAAAAGTTTCCGTGATGAGTTAAACCTCCCCTATATATGGGTCCAGGTCCCTATGCACTTCTTCTGGTCTTTCACTTTCAGTATTCCTATCAGATTTTTAAAGTGAAGATTTTCTCTATTTACTTTTTCTCCCATTCAAAAAACTGAGATATAATTTATGTTCACTGAAACTCACCCTTTTCAGGCATAATTCTATGGATTTTTGACTACTAGATTTTGACTATTGTGATTCAAGTTATTGTTTTACTGATTCTTAATAGATGCTTGAATTCACCAATAAAGGTGACTTTAAATACTTATAGACTATGTCTATATCAGTTATAATAAATAAAACTCTCATTAAATTATTGATCATTCCATAGAAGAGGGTAAGGGGGAAAAATAGTTAAGGAGGGGGAGGAAGGCAAACCATGAGACTCTTAAAAACAGAACAAACTGAGGGTTGATGGGGGGTAAGGGAGAGGGGAATGGGTGATGGGCATGGAGGAGGGCACTTGTGATAAACACTGGGCATTATGTGGAAACCAACTTGACAATAAACTATAATAAAAAAATTATTGATCATTCCCTATTTTTTTAAATTCTTAAAAATGTTTATTTTTTAAGTGATCTCTATATCCAATGTGGGGCTTAAACTCACAATCCCGAGATCAAGAGTTGCATGCTCTACCAAGGGAGCCATCCAGGAGACCCTAACATTTAGAATTATTAAGTATAATTTCCATGGAGGGTAAGACCTTGGTGAATTTTGTAAAAAAAAACAATGATTGGAAGTATCAGAAAGTTCGGGTTTAATTTAAAGAGTCCGCATGAATTCACATCTCGTCTGCCTCAACAATGTGAAATATAATGACAAATATCAGCTGAGGGAGGCCGTGAACCAATTACTTGGGATAAAGCACCATGAGAAGAATACTATACCGGTAACTAATCTAGAAGTTAGACAAGTGTGGTATAGGGATGAACTACTTAAGTAGATTAAACACTGACTTTGATATCAACGTGTGGAAGAGTTTGGAACAGATGGATTACGAAGCTCCAGGGATCAATATTAGGACCAATTTTATTCATTTTATGTCATTGGCTTAGAAGAAGGAACATGCAGTAAGCTGGTCATACAAAACCAGAGGGAGGGACAGTCAATACAAAGAAGGAATGAAATAACTTGACTAGACTAGGAACATAAGCAGATAAGTGGCTTATTCAGTTCAGTGTGGAGGAAATATGAAGTAGAAAGATTATCTCACAGTCATGTGAAATCAGAGTAAAAAAAGGAAAGACTCATTAGATGTGTCAATAATTATGCTAGAAATAAATAAAAAGCATTCATATGCTATGAGTGAGGCAGAAATATTGATTGCAGAATTTAAATATTCATGTGTTAATATTTTCAATAAAAATAGTAAGTGTTTTTTAAAATACTAGACTAAACAAATAACTCACTGGAATATATATAATTAGAGCAACAATAATGACACTGGCTATCAAGTATGGTAGAACCCTTAAATTATGGGTGGTCTATCAATAACAGAAATATGTTAAATTAGTTGACATGGTCACAATTTATTATGCATTATAATTTACATATACATGTCACATATTTTATATATATCAAATGGTATGTAACAAAAACATTTAAAGATCTCCTTGTGAATTTCTGATGATTTGTTCAGCGGGTGAATACTAGTTTTGTGACCCCTTTACAATCAGCAGGTCATTTTATTAGCAGTTTCTCCATTAAAATAGGAAGTCTGAAAGTTAATCCTAACAGAATCCAAATTTGTGGTTTATTGAAATCAATGAATAATTCAATAGGTATTTGTTGGTGATTTTCTATTTGCTCACCACTGTAGATCTATTTCTTGAATTCTTTTATGAACCGAGATATGTCTTTTGTTTTTAATTAAAAAATTTATTTTATTTATTTATTTATTTTTTTTTGAGAGAGAGAGAGAGACAGTGTGAGCAGGGGAGGGGCAGAGAGAGAGGGAGACACAGAATCTGAAGACAGGCTCCAGGCTCTGAGCTGTCAGCACAGAGCCCGACGCCAGGCTCGTACCCACAAACTATGAGGTCATGACCTGAGCCGGTCAGATGCTTAACAGACTAAGTCACCCAGGCACCCCAAGATATGTCTTTTGATAAAGCATACAAATCTAATGTTTTTCCTTAATATTTGAAATTCAAATGAGTTCATGTCATAGCTTTAAAAACAAAATGTCCTAGTGGGACAAATGAAGAGCTGTATTGTTTTCAGACTGTACCCATCTCCTTCCTTGATTAATCACTGCTGAGGAGCCTGCGAAGGTGAGACATCATGCTTGTACACTAAACGCATGTGATTTCAACAGCGGTGGCAGCCCTGTCTTGAATTAAGGGTACATGTTCAAATGTAATAGAAAGCTAAAGGGGAGGGAATTACTAATTGTTGGAAGCAATGGCTTTATGGAAGAGGCTAAGCCTTGAGAGGAAGCTGGTAGGCCTGGGAGAATTTGTATGAGAGCAGGAGAGTGGGAAGCACAGACCTGGTGGTAAGGGTGATTAAATATAGGGCCGTGAGGAGTTGCAAGGGAGACCCTGTGTCTGTTACATCTTGGGAATCACTAACATGAAAAAAACCAACTTTCTTTATGTTTATTTACTTTGAGGGAGAGAGAAGGAGAGACAGAATCCCAAGCAGGCTCTACACCAACGCAGGGCTTGAACTCACAAACCTGAGAGCATGACCTGAGCCAAAGTCCGATGCTCAACCTACTGAGGTGCTCAACCTACCGAGCCACACAGGCACCCCAGGAATTGCTAACATTTTAAAGCAAGGTAAAGAAGATGACTTTGGCGGCAGATGCAGAACAGAAAGGATCCGGAGTACCTTCTTGAGCTGCGGAAGGCCAGCCCAGGGTGAAGCATGCTTTGCTCTCTTTCAGAAGGAGCTGACGGCCTGAGAAGTCTCTCAGTGATTTCTGAAGTCAGGGGGCACTGCTTTGGGAATGAGTCTAGTGAACTTTAGACTTCGTTTTTTCTTTTCTATAGTATCTGAATTTGGTATAATATTAATATTTTGTCTCTTAGTTGGATTCTCTGCTTCTCAAGGGTAGAGGCCATGCAGTGTCTGGCAGGGTGGGGTTCAATAAATTTTGTGGGCGCAGGGAGTAGATAGCTGAGAGGCAGTCTGCAGGGAAGCTAGTTAGCACCTGGTCGTTGGCTGCCAATGGGAGAAGGAAGAGAGGGACAAAGGTAACTTCATGTGTGGGCGTGGGAGAAAATGCTGGGGAAACTTGTCAGAGACAGGAATGTCATAAGGGAAAGGGGGACTGGTTCTGTGGGGGAAGTTATGGGTTCAGCTTTGAATATTGTGAGTTTGAGGTAAATTTTGAGACATTAAGATAAATTTTATTTTATTATTTATTAATTAAAATTTTTTGATGTTTACTTATTTTGTGAGAGAGAGAGAGAGAGAGAGAGACAGAGACAGAGCCAGAGCCAGAGAGACAAATCCTGAGCAGGGGAAGGACAGAGAGACACAGAATCCAGGCAGGCTCCAGGTTGTGAGCTGTCATCACCGAGCCCCATGCGGGGCTCAAACTCACGAGCTGTGAGATCATGACCTGAGCCGAACTCAGATGCTTACTTGATTGAACCACCCAGGCACCCCTTTATTATTTATTTATTTATTTATTTATTTATTTATTTATTTATTTATGTATGTATGTTTTAAAGTTTATTTGAGAGAGAGAGAGAGAGAGAGAGAGAGAGAGAGAGAGAGAGAGAGACAGTGTGTGAGCCAGGGAGGGGCAGAGAAAGACAGAGATAAAATCTGAAGCAGGCTCCAGACTCTGAGCTCTGAGCTGTCAGCACAGATCCTGACGGGGAATTCAAATTCATGAGCTGTGAGATCATTCCTAAGCTGAAGTCTGACACTTGACCAACTGAGCCACTCAGGCGCCCCTAGACATTAAGAGAATTTTTAGTGCTTGAGGAAGTCAGGTGACAGGAGGCAATTAAAGATAAGATTTTGGGATTGAATTTAGAGACATGGCTGAAGTTCCCAGAATGGTCCAGCTTCCAGAGGATGAGCTTGTAAAGAGAAGTTCAGGAAATAAAAAACTGAGTCTGAAATAACGTTTTTGTATTTAGGACCTAGAAGGAGGAAAAAGAAACTCTAAAGCTGCACTGTCCAATACGGTAGTCACTAGCCACACACAGCCATTTAAATTTAAATTAATGAATATGAAATACAGTGAAAAATTTAGTTCTTTGGTCACACTGGCTATATTGCAAGTGCTCAATAGCCACGTGTGGTCAGTGGCTACCCTAATGGACAGTGCAAGCAGAATGCGTCCATCACAGATAACATTACTGGACAGCATTGAGAAGTTACAATGAAATACTCATTTGAGAGAAAACCAGAGAGCAGATCACCTTTGAAGGGAGGAGAGAGTTTTAAGGATTCTATGTTTACAGTGTCAAATGCAGAGAAACCTGAAAAAGAGTGAAAATCACCATGGGTGGGAGATCCATGGCTTTGCAATGAGGAAGTTATCGGCAACCTTTCGGACAGCAATTTCGAGTAGCACGGTAGGCACAGAGACTGAGCATTAAATTAGGGAGGCAGTTGTAGAGAGAAAGTTATTGAGACCTTGCACAAGGAAAAGAAAGAAAGAAAGAAAGAAGACAATAATTCAAGAAAACTTCAGAGTCACAAGGAGGCTTTTTAAGGATGGGGACACTGTTCATGTTTGAAGTTAAGTGGACCTATGAAGATGGTGAGGGCTCCATCGAGGAAAAACTCCCTGGTTTTTCTCTTTATTCTCACATTTACGATGCTCAGAACATTCTCCCTTCTGGTCACCAAATTTGCGCGTTAATGCCCACACCAACCAACACCAACTGAGTGTCCTACAATTCAGATCAGTTCTGGCACCATTTACTTGCAGATCTCATAGTTTAATGGCTCAATCCCACAAGACTGACCTGACGTTAGGGGCCAGTTGCAAGTTCTTTCTTTTCTTTCTTTCGTTCTTTCTTTCTTTCCTCCTTTCCTCCCTCCCTTTCTCCCTCCTATCTTCCTTCCTTCCTCTCTTTTCTTTTCCTTTCTTTTCTTCCTTCCTTCCCTTCCTTCCTTTTTCTTTCTTTCCTTCCTTGTCTTCTTCCTTCCTTCCTTCCTTCCTTCCCTCCCTCCCTCTCTCTCTCTCTCTTTCTCTTTCTTTCTCTCTCTCTCTCTCTGTCTCTCTCTCTCTCTCTTTCTTAGAAAGCACCAGAAAGCATGTTTGTGTTTGGGAGGGACAGAGGAAGAGAGAAAGAATCTGAAGTAGGCTCCATGCCCAGCATGGAGCCTGACATGGAGCTTGATCTCACTATCATAAGATCATGACCTAAGCTCAAATCAAGAGCTGGACACTTGACAGACTAAGCCACCCAGGTGCCCTGACTTGCAAATACTTTTGACCAATGGGCTATACATCAAGGTTCCCACAACTTCCTCCTAAGGTTAGATAATTTGCTAGAATGTCTCACATAACTCAGGGAAACACTTACTTACCTTTACTGGTTTACCACAAAGGATGTAGATAAACAGATGAAGAGACACATAGGGCAATGGAGGGGGAATGGTGTGTATAGCCTCCATACCCTCTCTGGGCATGCCACCTTTCTAGCACCTTCATGAGTTCAGCAACCTGGAAGCTCTTCAAACTCTGTACTTACAGGATGTTTATGGAACCTTCATGATATAGGCATGCCCAATTACTTATTTTCCAGTACCTTTCCAGAGAATGGGGGCAGGGATGAAATTTCCATGTCTCTAATCATGGCTTGGTCTTTCTAGCAACCAGCCCCCAACTAGGAGCCCACCCCAAATCACCTCATTAGAACAAAAGATGCTCCTATCATCTAGGACATCCCAAGGAATTTAGGAGCTCTATGTCAAGATCCAGGATCAAAGATTAGATCTTTAAACCTAAGATGTACCTAGAGTTCTTATTGCTTAGGAAATCATGAGAGAGTCTTAGGGGAGTCTGTGCCAGGGGCAGAGACCAATATATGTTTTTCCTATTATTTCACAGGCTTCCAAATCCATGCCCTGCACTTGCTTCTCTTTTTAGCTTTGGGTTCAAATTTACAATAGTCTCTTAGATATTTCATGGACATCCTCCTAGCCCCTCCAACTCAACACATCTAAAATGAAACTCATGACTGTCCGTCCCATACCCATTCCCATTTTTTATATACTGTATTCTAACTCATCTTTCCAGTTACTAAAGCTGGAAAACTTAGTCATATGTGAATCATTCTCTCCCTCCCCTTTACTCCTTCAGTAAGTCAGTTGCCTGGGCATACTTATTTTACTACTTCTGCCATAGACTTATTTATTAATGTACTCTCTTTGCTTGGAATTATGAGTATGAAGTATTTCAGGCAAACAGTAGTAATAGAGGACAAGGCCACAATAACAACATACTCAGCATTACTTAAGTAAAACTTGCAAATACAAAGCCCCTGGAGAAATCCATTCAGATCTCATTCTTCTCTCCACACCAAGGGGTTATCACCACTTAAAATTTAGCATTTGTGGGGCACCTGGGTGACTCAGTCAGTTGAGCATCTGACTTTGGCTCAGGTCATGATCCCCCAGTTCGTGGGGTCGAGCCCCACGTTGGGCTCTGTGCTGACAGGTCAGAGCCTGGAGCCTGCTTCAGACTCTGTGTCTCCCTCTCTCTCTCTGCTGGCCCCCTTTACAATTTGTCATTCTCATGCAAGATGTTATAGTTTTATTCCACATGTGGTGCAGAATATAAGTTGATATGTTTTTCAACTCTGTATATAAAGTTCATGCTGTTTATCCTGCTGTAACTTTTACCACTTAATGTTACTGAGATTTATCCATAACGAATTGTCTTTTTTCATTATTTTAAGTGTTACTTAATGAATACACCATAATTTGTTAATTATTGTGGATTACACTATATATTATAATACATATAGATATATGTGTATGTATAATTGATTTCTTACTCCACCTCTTGGGTTGAAAGGGAATGATGACACAGTGTGACATTTCAACCATTTTAGTGGTAATAGGAAAAATTATTTTCCTTCAAGGCAGGTAGAAACTGTTTTTAGTATTTTATACAGTTCTATCCAGTTTTTTCCCTGCCCCCTGATTCTTTATCTTTCCCCTTCCTCTTACTTTCTCTAACTAGGCCTTGGGTATGGTCAGCTCTTTTGGGAATACAACATGGGTTTGTACAACATGGGGTTGGGGTGCTGACCCCTTGTGCAGTTGAAAATCTGCATATAACTTTTAGATCCCCTACAACGTAACTACTAATACCCTGCTGTTGACTGGAAGCCTTGCCGATAACATAAACAGTTGATTAATTCATATTTTGAATGTTATATATTATATACTGTATTTTCACAATAGAGTAAGGCAGAGAAAAGAAATGATATTAAGAAAATCATAAGAGAAAAAAATTTACAGCACTGTACTGTATTTGCTAAAAATAAAAAAATCTATTATAAGACAGTGAATCATGAAATAAAGTATGAATATACTTCACCCTGAAGATTGTTTCTCATCATTTAAGGACACCATACCTTAGTGGAATCAGATTATTAGTATCATTTGTTAAGTAAAGCTGCCTCATCAGTTTGCTAATTTACAACCAGGAGATTTTCTAGCATTCTATATTATTCTAAGAAAGATAATTAAGAAGACACTAGAATTTGAAGACACATTTTTTAAAAAGTTTATTTATCTGTTTTGAGGGGGGCAAGGGGCAGAGAGAGAGAGAATCCCAAGCAGGTGCTACATTGTGAGTATGGAGTCTGATGTGGGGTAACGTGGGGCTTAGACTCACAAACCATGAGATCATGACCTGAGCCAAAATCAGGAGGTGGATGCTTACCGACTGAGCCACTCAGGTGCCCCATTTGAAGATAGATTAACAAGGTAGAAATACGTAAACCATCTCTTTTCAGAAAATTGCAATGACTCAGAAATCTGTCAGTGCACTTAGTTTCCTGGACTGGCATGAAGATGGTTTAATCAGTGTTATGGGCTATTAGAAATTTTAGAATACCCAATGGTGTCAATAATCTAGATCATAAGAATGGGATTCCTTGAATTATGAAAAGATGAGTCTTTTTGTACTCTGATGATACCATTCATTGGTGTAGAGCTTGAATGAAAATGAGGGTCTAACTTATTTGGGAAAAGTTATCTTGAAAGAGGAGGACTATTACAAGGTCAAACAAATTTTATTAGACAGTATTTATTGGTTTATTGTCATTTTATTACTCATTTATTTTCCCAAAAGATAATTATCTTGACGTTTCTGCTCAATTTTAAACATCCACAACGTATTAGGTATTGCTTAGAGCATTCAAAATAGGATCCCTAACACATGGAGTTCACACCTTAAGACTTGCTTTAAAGATGATCTTCCTCAGGCACCTGGGTGGCTTATTTGGTTAAGCATCTGATTCTTAACTTTGGCTTAGGTTGTGATCCTGCAGTCTTGGGATCAAGCCCCACAAGGGGCTCTGCGCTGAGCATGGAGCTTCTTTCTCTCTCAGATCCCTCTCCCCACTTGTGCACTTTGTCTAAAAAAAAAAAATTAAATAATCTTCCTTATACATATGTACCTATTTTGTCTACTTTATTGTATATGTGTATGAGGTCTTTTTTTTGTTCTGTTTTTTAGTATAAATCTCTATACCCAATGTGGGGTCAAACTCAGGACCCTGAGGTTACCGACTGAACCAGCCAGGCACCCCTATTGTGTTTTATCTTTTCTTTTTCCCATAATAGGTAGATGAATCTCTTAAACTGGTCATTTAAGAAAACTTGTATGTTGGTTGGTGAAACTGACACGTGGATTTGAATCCTGATTATGCCACCTATTTAAAAAATAACACTGAGCAAATCCCATAATCTTGCTTAACCTCAGTTTCCTCATCCATAAAGTGATAAACTTACGATACTTATCTCCTAAGGCTGTGAGGATTAAAAATGTGAAGGAGTTGGCACGTAGTAAAAGCCCCAAACTATTATCTCTCCCTTTTGGTAGATTAAGAAAAAAATAAGATAAGAAATGTGTCTTTTGGGGTGCCTGGGTGGCTCAGTCAGTTAAGCTTCTGACTTTGGCTCAGGTCACAATCTCGCAGTTTGTGGGTTCGAGCCCTGCGTTGGGCTCTGTGCAGACAGCTCATAGCCTGGAGCCTGTTTCAGATTCTGTCTCCCTCTCTCTCTGCCCCTTCCCCACTCATGCTCTGTTTCTCTCTGTGTCAGTAATAAATAGACATTAAAAAATATTAAAAAATTGTGTCTTTTGAGGGATATATTAATTTTTTTAACATTTATTTATTATTGAGAAATAGAGAGCATGAGCAGGGGAGGAGCAGAGAGAAGGGGAGACACAGAATCTGAAGCAGGCTCCAGGCTCTGAGCTGTCAGCACAGAGCCTGACACGAGGCTTGAACCCAAGAAGTATGAGATCATGACCTGAGCTGAAGTTAGCCGCTTAACTGACTGAGCAGCCCAGGCACCCCGAGGTATATTTTTAATAAAGTAGGTAAGACAGGAAGTATGAAGGGGTTAAGTATACTAGTCAATGTCAACCAGAATGTTTCTGAAATATGATAGTGATTATGTAAACAGAACAAACTTAAAATTCTTGAAATCCAGTGTGAACAGGTTAAAGAGATCCAGGAGTGGGTAAGAGGACAGTCACAATCATAGCAATAAAGGTTATGTCAAAGAGACATTAACAATAAAAAACTGCCACATTTTTAGATGAAAGTGGTTGAGTATTGGCAGTTTCACATGGTCCACTTTACAGATGCTCAGGAAGAAAGAGAAGCAGTAGGGACAATGAGGGAAAGGGCAGAGTCCTTCAGCTGTGGTGCAGTTCACCAGGGCTGTTGCTGTTTTTATTCTATATATATATATATACATATATATATATATATATATGTATATATATATATTTACATTTATTTATTTTTGAGAGACAGAGACAGAGTGTGAACAGGGGAGGGGCAGAGAGAGGGAGACACAGAATCTGAAGCAGGCTCCAGGCTGAGCTAGCGATTAGCACAGAGCCTGATGGAGGGCTGGAACCCATGAACTGTGAGATCATGACCTGAGCCACCAGGCGCCCCTGTTGCTGTTTTTAATACAGAATGGCTAAGCTCTTACAGATGTGAATCAAGCATTATTCAGTAGCCTCTTTGTAGAGAAAAAGGGGGTTGAAGATGGGTTCAAGTTCATGGATTGGGTGTAGAAATCTTTTAGACCCTTTGACATTTATCAGTTTCCAAAGGATTTAAGAAAACTTTACACAAAGACATAGGGAATACAAAAATAAGTGAGAAAATTGAGGATAAGGGAAAATATAGTAACACCCAGATCTCCTACTGTGATGTAAACAGTCGCCGGCACTGAACTTCCTGAAATCATCTTTGCAAAGGAGAAAGTAGAAATGATATCCAGCCTGGTGCTTCCCTTCGTGATAAGCAACCACAGTTCTGGATTCTTATGTAATGTAGCAGGAGATTCTACTGAGAAAACCTTGCTATCTTTTAATTAACATAAGCTGTACTTCAAGATTTGACTACAGTGCTGGAATAGCCAAGAAAAGGTATTCTGTCCAAAGACTATATTCATTTCCAGCCTTAAGATATTGCATGACAATCACTCTTTTAAGTGTGGTCTGAGGAGGTCCTTTGAATCTGATTATGTAGTAGTAATACCTCTGGTATATGTATCTCTTAAAAGCATTGCATTAAAAGCAGACTAGTTAACTCTGGTAGATGATTTTCTCTTTTCAGAAAGATTAGATGAAGTGTTTTTGCAACTTGTCAGAATGGTCTATGGACCAAAGAGGTTCGAAAATGATTTCTTCATTCCATTTGTCAATTGGTATCAATGAGGAAAGGAATTCCTTTGGCCAAATACTTTGCTCTCTATGGGTGGCTGGACTAAGACTTTGTGAAAGTGGCACGTAGATAGTATCTTAGACCCATAAACCACATTGTCACTCCTAGAAAAACAGCAAAAAATCCCTCTTCGAGGGACAGAATGATCCTCTATCCAACATATTCATGCCAGAAAAGTGACAATACTGTGATTACCCTTCTCTCCCCCTCCACTTTTCTCATGTCTGTCTTTTCAAGCCTCCCATTCCTCCCCCATCCCAAGTCAGCTTATTCTGATGCTTTAATTTTCCTTTAAAACTTAAGGGTAAAATAGTGCAGCATTTATACTTCTTACCTTTTAAAGTTATCCTTCTGTTTAAATATGAGACCAAAGGTCCTACTTGAAATTCTGAATTTCGACTTTTTTTTTTTTTGCATGTTTGTGTTTTTGGGGTTATTTTCCTAAAAGTTATGGCTTTTGTACAATTAAGTGCCAAGCAACCATGCAGTGTTTTTGATCCTATGAGTATAGATCACAAGTGTAAGTGCCTTAGAATTGAGGTGCAAATTCAGTGTCTCACAAATGGGCTAAGAGTTGTTTTTAGTTAGCACACACAAAATCCTAGTTCAATTGCTTGGACTTTACAACGCAACCCTCGGCACAACTCTTATCACACAAAATACAATAATCACAATAATTGAAACACTAATTCTTGTTTTAGATTTCTAATAAAAAGAGTTATTGTGGACAGCGTTTTCACCTCTTGAATTTAACCTTTCTTGGCAATTAGATCTAAACAGACAAATGTCTTAGTTGGCAACACACACACACACACAAACAGCCTGAGCATTACTCGCCCTCTGGGAGGAAAGCAAACTATCAACGGTGATTAGGGCAAAGCAGTGTTAAACTAATCCAATATCTGAAATAAGGTTTTAAAGAAAAAAATAAAATTTTCCAAGAAAAAATATTGAGAATCACTATTTTTAAAATGTTGCTAATAGTTGATAGGATTTTTCGGGTTGACTTGTTACCAATCGATCAAAATGCAGGGAATAATGTTATGTTTGAGCAGCAAAATGATTGAGATTAAAAAAATAATTCTGCCCCATTGAATATATATGCTCGCCACAAACTACAGGAGATATACTTTAAGTGCCTTGTTTTGGTGCCACTGGCCAGAACGAAACTTCTCCCGTTAGTGAGGTGAACTGAAAATTTTGGTTTCAATGCCTGCCTCCAGGGGTACGTACAAGGGGGAGACGGTGGAAAACTTGGGGCCAAGGGGGATGGGAACGCGATGGCTCCGACTGTGAATCTAAGAGCTGAATGTGTGAGAGAGAAAATCCTCCTCCAACCTCGGAGGGGGTGTCTCCCCCAATACCAGCTCCCTCCCCCCGGGCTCGTGGGGCGGGTCTGGTTTGCTCAGTAGCTGCAGCGGCCGTAGCGGCAGCCCCGGGGCTGAGCGGCGGCGGCCTCCTGGCAGCGCAAGGAAGCGGCGGCTCCGAGAGCGTGAGGCCCTGGGGAGAACCGGCGGAGGCTGCTATCGGTATGGAGGAAGCGTCGAGTAGAACCGGGGCCGCCGGAGACGGATTTCCTCCCCAGTCC
The DNA here is from genome assembly GCF_006229205.1 of Suricata suricatta. NCBI lineage: Eukaryota > Metazoa > Chordata > Mammalia > Carnivora > Herpestidae > Suricata > Suricata suricatta. The sequence goes on from NC_043702.1 coordinate 56,647,949, forward strand.
AGCTCTCCACAGCTCGGCTGGGCCTGCTCCAAGCACCTGCGAGGTGAAAGAGGCCTGCGTCTCGGGCCTGGCAGCCGCAGCCGGCGAACGAGGCTGGCACAGCGGGGTAACAGTCGAGCCGTAGCCGCTCTCGGGAACCTACGCTGCCACGGCCGCTTATTGTCTCTCCCCTTCCACCCGGGGGCAAACAGGAAGCGCGCCGGCTGACCGAGCGACTGACGGGCTTCCGGGCCAATGAGCACCGCCGACCAAGAACGTGGCGGCGAATGAACGCGGAGAAGAGAGGCGGGACTTCCGGGCGGGCTGTCACCCTCTTCCCCCCTTTTGGGCTGGAGGCTCCACCTTTTGTGTTTCCCGCACAGTCAATCAAAATAGGAAAAAAAAATCCCCGGACCGCTCCGGCCGTGTCCGCCGCCGCTTCCCGCATCCTCTCCCGCCGCCGCCGCCTTCGCTCCTCACCATGTGTAAGGCGGCGGGGAGCCCCGCCTGAGGTGCCCTAAACACACTATGACCGGTACGTAAAGCCGAGAGAGAGCAACCCTTGCTGCCGCCGCCGCTGCCGCCGCCGCCGACCACAGCCAGCCCGGGGCCGCCGCCGCCGGCTCCCGGCCCCGTGTGTGCGACCGAGTGTCTGTGAGAGGCAGAAAGCCGCACTCCCTTCCGCCTCCCTCCCCTCCCGGCCAGCCACCGTCCACCCCTTAAGCCCCAGCAACGCCGTGTCCCTGCCGGGCCCTGGGGCGGGCGGCCCGGTCCGCCGGGAGCGCATCCCCCCGTGTGCGGGCGCGGGCGGCGGGCGGGCGTGTGTGAGTGACTGACGGTGCGAGAGGAGCGAGCGCGAGTGAGAGCGAGCGGCGCGAAGGGAAAGGGGAGGAGAGGAGAGGGGGCAGGGGCAGCGCGGGGAGGAGGAGGAGGAGGGAAAGAGGAGGAGGAGGAGGGTTACAGGCAGCGGCGGGCGGGGGCAGCAGCAGGAGGGGAGGAGGGATCCGCCGC
>NC_043702.1:56995667-57003038 GCF_006229205.1 Suricata suricatta
TTGCTCATGGCCCAGAACTGACCTGGGAAAATATGGAAAGTCTGCTGTTGGAAGGGGTGTTGCATCTGAACTGGTGTTTGTATCTCTCGGAGTCGAAGCTAGACACAACTCTTCAGTATGTGAACAATTCTAGATACAACTCTTTAGTGCATGAGCAATTTTTCTCTTGGCTTTTTGCTATCACACTCTCAGATTTCTCCTGCCTCCTGGATGCTCTTCCTCGCTTCCTTTGCCGATTCCTGTCTGCTCTCCCTTCCGATGCTAAACTGCTCAGCAGTCAGCGCTTGCTTCTATGTTCATTTCCTAGTTGATTTCATCCAGTCCTGTGAGTTTAAACATCTTCCAGATTCTGATGGCAACCAAAGCTGGATCTTCAGCCCTGACCCAGCCCCAGATTTCCGCATGGGCGTGTCTAGTAGGCATTCTTCACTTTTCCCTGTCTCAGTAAACTGTAGGACCGATCACCCATTGGCTTAACCCCAAATCCCCACTTCCTTCATCTCATCTCCAGGCCACCAGTAAATCCTGTTAAACTAATTTCCAAAACAGGCTCTAGATCTGTCCATTTTGTTATCTCCTCCTTCCTTCCCCTCCACCCCAAAATCCGGGCCACCTATGCCTCGTGTGGACCAAACCACTCTTCCCTTCAGTATTAGCTCCAGTGACTTTAAAAAATTAATTAGTAGGTTTTTTTTTTTAGGGATTTTTAGGTTTACAGAAAAACTGAGGAGGAAAGTACAAGAGCTCCATATGCCTCCTTGCCATTCCCTCCCTTCCCCTATCATCAACATCTTGCACTGGCATGGTACAATTGTTAGAACTGATGGACCAATATGGATACATTATTATTAACTAAAGTCCAGGCTGTATATTAAGGTTTACTTGTATTAAATAGTCTGTGGGTTCTGATAAATACATACTGACACTATCCCTCCCTTACAGTATCATACAGAATAATTTCATTGCCCTAAAAATCTCTGTGCTATACCTATTCATTCCTCCATGGCTGCCCCAAACCCATGGCAACCACTGATCTTCCTGCCTCCATAGTCTTGCCTCTTCCGGAATGTCATATAGATGGAATCATGTAGTATGTAGCCTTTTTAGATTGGCTTCCTTTGCCCAGTAATATGCATCTAAGTTTCATCCAGATCTTTTTGTGACTTGATAGCTCATTCCTTTTGATTTCTGTATAATACTCCATTGTGCTAATGTGCCACAGTTTGTTTATCCATTTACCTCTTAAAGGGCATCTTTGTTGTGTCCATGTTCCAGTGACTTTTTCACACAGAAGCCAGAAGACGTCACAGTATCATTGCACCCACATACCTGTGACTCTGGCTTTCAATGTCCTCCTGATTTGGCCTCCATCTGTTCTTCTCAGCTCTCCCTCCCCATTGTGCTCCTTTGACTTTGTCATTCTTTCTGTCCTTGCCCTAGAGCCTCTGTACCAGCTGCTGCCTCCACTGGAATGCTGTTTCCTTGAATATTGCATGGGCACTTCTCCTGAGTTCAGGTCTCAGCTCACTCTCCCCATCCTCAGGGAGGTTTGCCCTGACCCCAGTCCAAAGCTACCACCCAGCTGTCCCCTATCACAACATCTCATTTTTAATTCTTTCCTCCCCACTTACTTCCATTTGATATTTTCTGTTGTCTTTCTTCCCTCAATAAGAGCACAGGTCCCCTGTCATATTTACCAATATATTCCCAACACCTAGCTCTGTACTGAATGAAACAACACTTCATTAAATCTTTCCCACGTGTAGAAGCCAAACTCTTTACAATATGTTCCTACAAAATGTAGAAACCAACATTTTAAAATGAACTTTTCCTAAGTTGTGTATTTTTTATTTGCATCATGAAACTCTCCTCTTAGCTTCCATTCTTAGTCAAGACCCTGCCTCCTCCAAGGAGTCTGTTCCTGGGTCCCTTATTTCTTTGCTAATATGACAAAGCCGTAGGCTTAAGTGGCAAAGCTGGAGTGGCAGGGCAGGGACAAGAACACTAAGTGGGTGCTGCCCAAAGAGATGGAAGGGGAAAAAGCAAATGGATAATCAACCAAAAAAGTCAAGTAAGAGCTAGTTTGGTAAAAAGGTTCTAAAAGCCCCTGAAATCATTATTACATTATATGTTAACTAACTTGGACTTAAATAAATTAAAAATAAATAAATAAAATCTAGGGAAAGTTCTGAAAGCAATTCAAAAGTAGAGTCTCACAAATGTAGGTAAAGCATCATCTGAATAAGCATTTAGCATCCTAAAGAGATTGTTTTCAAGGACAACTGTCATTAGAAGTAAAAATAAGATTTGAAATTTTATACCCACAGAGGGCACCTGGCTGGCTCTGCTGGAGGAGCGTGTGACTCTTGATCTTGGGGTTGTGAGTTTCAGTCTCACGTTGGGTGTGGAGATTATTTAGATAAATTTTAAAATACTCTAAAATATTTTTTATTCCCATACATTTTATTTAATCTCTAGTTAAAGCTGACTAAAGAAAAAAATCAGCTTCCCCGTATCTAGGCATACCATTTATGGCTCATTAAATATGGCAGTTAAAGTCATTTTTGGAAAGCCTGGGCATAGGGTCTTTGAATGCAAGTGTGATGCCACTACTTATAAGTCAAGTCAGAGATGACTTACATCATTTCAACTAACAGCACCGTTTTCCTAAACTAGGAATAGAAGAACTTTCAACCATAGAATATTCCTAATTCTGAGACTATACAGAGCTCAAATTAACCTTTTCGGAGGGTGACTTGGGAGGTCACTGTACCTCAAAGATCTTTTAGAAATCCCAATTCACATTGCTCACCTGACACAGAATTATCAATTAATTGAGAGTTTGGGGAAGGATGTTTGAATTAAAAATAAATGGCTTTTCCTCTAGTCCTTAAAAGCTCTATTTTGTTGTAATCATATGATAATAATATCATGAAACCACTTGGTTTTATAGAATTTTCTCATCCTTTATGAGATGAGATTGAATTTACTTTTATTCAAATATCTCCAGACTGGACAGATGAGTTTTTGAGGCCCCTGAAAGCTAGGTATTGATGATAAAAAAAAAATCAGTAGATGAATTTTTCCTCTTTATTAAAGAAAACAATTTACTGGGCTGCCTGCCTAGCTTTATCAGTGGAGCATGTGACTATTGAGCTCAGAGTTGTAAGTTCAAGCCCCACATTGGATATAGAGATTACTTTAAAAAAAAAATCTAAGAAAAGAAAGAAAACAATTTGCCAAAAACATGCCATTATGAGAATTCATTGCTGGAGGATTTATTTGTTGACTGAATTGGGAAAATGTTTTTTCTTCACATCTTTCTGCTCATATTCAGCTCATGGAAAATGTTGTCAATAAAAACCTGTCAGTAGTTCTTTCTGGAACTGACTCAACCAGGACTCTGTTAGACAATACTGGCCTATCCACTTCATTATCACTAAATATACTAATATTTCTCACAAGATTAAAATATTCTCTTATGAATGTTACGATGGAATTTCTTTCCTATATTGGCTATGTTTTCAAACTGCTTCTCTTAAAAACCTACTGTATTTCATTAGGTACTGAATGCCACAGGCAGGCTGGTAAAAAAAGTTGTGAATTGTAAGTACTGGGTTTTTTTCCGGTAACTCACATTATTATCTCTTCTAAAAACCAGGAACGTCATTTCTTCGCCCTGTGTCTAAAGCACTTTGCTCTTTCTTCTCAATAAAACTTTCAGGCCACGCAGTTTTGCCCACTTCTTCCCTTTCAGGATTTGTTAACTGCTGTTGAGGCGCTGAAAGCTTTTTCCTCTCTATTTTATTTCCCCGGTACTCAGATACGAAATAGAAGCTCTTGTACCTCCTTTTCTTCCACTTCAATCAGAATGATGGGCGTGCTTACTCTGCCTGGCTCTGCTCCGTTGGCGTGGGTGACAGCTAATTTCTTGCTTTTATCCAGAACTTCACCATAGGAACCTGGTGCTTTTTACTGCAACTCGATCTTCTTTACCACTTTCAGGGGGGTCCAGATGAATACCTCTCCTCAAATGCCAATGAAAATGCTGCTCAACCCCCTCACTAGATGGGAAGCGAGCCACCGTGTCTCATTCAAAGGAAATGTATATGATTAGGATGCATCACAGTGATCCAAATGACTTTGCTTGCCTCAGCCAAATTCACAAGAGCCAAAGCCATCATGGGACTCTGCCACATGTAGACCCTGAAGAGCTCAGCTTCCAGAATTTAAAGAGATTTTTTAAAGTGCATTTGCCTCTTAGAAACTATATCCTGTTGACACTTCATCTACAAATACACTGTCATAACGGTGTCTGATAAAACATCTTTTATAATGGATCATTAGAGGATTGGAGGGGGGAAATCATAAATTTCTTTCTTTCTTTCTTTGTTTCTTTCTTTCTTTCTGTCTGTCTCCCTCCCTTCCTTCTCTCCTTCCTTCCTTCCTTTTTTTTTTTTTTTTTGGTTTGTTTTGGGTAACTGTGATGCATATGAATGAGAAGTTATCCAAGTTATCCCATTCTGATAATTCATATTTGATATATAGGCTATAACCTTAAAAAAAATCTTAAAGCAAAAAAAAAAACCCCAAAAAACCAAAGGAGAGAAGCTTCGAGTTAAACATGGCAAAACTGCAACATGCACTTGTCTCCTCTTCCTCCTCAAACTTCTGGAGATTGACAATAAAGGAGTAAGAAAAGTATTAATATACGAGGACAGAGAGGACAAAAGACGAGACAAGAGTGGAACAGAGGCTTCAGCAAGTTGTTTTAAAGATGAAACCTAGGGGCGCTCAGTCGGTTGAGCATCCGACTTTGGCTCAGGTCATGACCTCACAGTTCGGGTTGGAGCCCCATGTGGGGCTCTGTGCTGGCAGCTCAGAGCCTGGAGCCTGCTTCTGATTCTGTGTGTCCCTCTCTCCCTGCCCCTCCCCTGCTCATGATCTGTCTCTCAAAAATAAATAAATGTTAAAAAAAAAAAAGATGAAACCTGGCCTGGAGAGCCGGGAGCAGACTCAGGGGAGCCGAGGAAGTAGCAGGTAGGAGCGCCACAGAGAGATGACCAGAAGCAGCGAACCCCGGGCCCCGATCCTGCCTAGAAGTCCAGGTTCATCTTGGAGAAGGTGAGCAGCAGAGACTTCAGATGGGACCCCAAGACCAGTGGCAGGCAGGGGTGCGGCTTGACCTCACACAGAAAGATGAAGTGTATGGGATTGTGGGACACGACAGCCAAGTCTCTCAAGCTAGAGACTGGAGGAGTCTTCTCTTAAAAAAATACTGAAGAGCCTCAGGGAATGGACCTCCGAATCTGACATTAAAGAATCTCCCAACAGAAAGGCTGGCTTAAAGCCCGAACGCCTCACAGTGACATCCACCACTCTGCAAATCTACAGGCGCCCCCCCCCCCACACTGTTTTCCCAAACTGTTGTTCAGTGCTTCTGTTTTCAAAATAAATATAAGATCAACAGACACTTGAGGAAAATCTCCACTGTGCAGGAAAGAGGCCAAAATAAGCAAATAAAAAGCAGCAGGGGCAAAATAGGGAACAGAAAAGCAGAAGAAAATGTAAGCATAGAAAAGAAACCAACATCTGATCAAGATAATGGTTCATAAAACAAATCCAAGATACTATTAGGGGAAAAAAAGACAAGAAAGACCTTTTGGAAATTAAAAATGCAGGACCTGGGATTTAAAAATCTTGTAGATTTGTTCTATAAAATTAACTTCTGGAAACTTGAATTAAAAAATATAGATATGGAGGATAGCAGAGACATGGACTTTTAAAAATAAAATTAGAGAATCAATCTTTTAAGCTCCTACATGTGGTTAATAAAATTCCTGGAAACAGAGAACAGAGAAAACAGAGACAATAAAATTATCAAAGGAACTGCTATTTGAAAAATTTCCAGAACTTAAAGTCATGAGTCTCCAGATCAAAAAGAACCACCAGTGCTCAGCATGAGGAATGAATGAAAAGCACAAGTGCCAAAGCCACGTTGTTGTGAAATTCAAAAATGTCCCTAAACACTCCCAAACAACAACAAAAAACCAATGCACATACGAAGATATGGGAATCACAAATACCACCATCTTTTAAACTCTGAAAGAGAGGGGGATGATTTTCAAATTAGAACTCTACCTTTGCCAAAATATCATTTAAGCAAGAAAGGATAGTGTATTGGTTTTTTTTGGGCTCATATAATAAAAACTATAGTCTGGATGGTTTCACCAACAGAAATGTATTTTCTCACAGTTTTGAAGACCGTAAGCCCGAGATCAAGATGCCGGCAGGATTGGTGCCTGGTGACAGCCCCCTCCTTGAGTTTGCAGACATCTGCCATCTTGCTATGTGCTCACGTAATTAGAGCACAGGAATGGGGGCAATGAGCTTTCTGGCATCTCTTCTCATAGGGACACGAATCCTACTGGATGAGGGCCCCACCCCCATGACCTGAACATTAATTACTTCCTTACTCCACATAGAGCCACACTAGGGGGCAGGGTTTCAACAAATGAATTTGGTGGGACACATATACATTCAGTCCATCAAAGATAGCATAGGGACCGTTTCAAATATGCAATCTCAAATGATTAATCAATTATTTCTCCTGCCTTAGGGAACTTCTGAAGGATGTGCCCCATAAAAATGAGAGAGATCTCAGAAAAGGCTTGGAATCCAGAAAATGTGGACATGGGACTGGAGACATCCCAGGATCACTGATGTGTAACAAATTAAAGAATACCAGTCCATCTTGGAGCTGGGAGAAGAACTGTAAGAAAACCAGGGAACTCTATTTATAATCTCTATTAACTCTATTATCAAGAAAAAGTTAAATTAAAGGTAGTATCAATGTCATATATAACTTGGTTCAGCCATGATAATCTGCATATAGTCATAACAGTGGAAATATTGCTCTTGACTTAAGCAAAAATCGTGATATTACCATACAGTGGTACTCCGGGGGTGGAAGTATGCTGTGTGTGGATGGCCACAGTGGTGTAAGAGAGCGAGGTCCTCACAATCACCGTCATAGGAAGTCAAAGGTAATGTCTCTTCTTTATCAATTTATTTTACAAATACTTATTTGCCAGTGTCAGGCACTTTTTAAAAGATTCGTTCAGATGAGATCAGGATTGTTGTTATCCTTATTTTATGGCCTAGGAAACAGACACAAGGAGGTTAAGGAGTTCACCCAAGGTCACACAGCTAGTTTGTTCAGGGTCAGGATTTTAAAGAACTCCCTTATGACCCAGCAATAGCACTGCTAGGGATTTACCCAAGGGATACAGAAGTGCTGATGCATAGGAGCACATGTACCCCAATGTTCATAGCAGCACTGTCAACAATAGCCAAAACATGGAAGGAGCC
>NC_043702.1:57003138-57079282 GCF_006229205.1 Suricata suricatta
TCAGATAGCTGTGAAATTAGGTGATTAACTAGTTGTTACTTAACCTTCTAATTTCTGTATAAGTCTAATTACATGAAATAGAAGTTGGGGTTCTGATTTTTTACTTTGCTTATCCATTTGGAGTGTCATTGTAACTACTGTATTGTAAATGATGGAAAATAATTGCATATGTTAAAAAAACAGTGTTATATTCTAAAAATAAATAAATAAATAAACAAATAATTCTAAAAACAAAAAACAAAAACAGGCAGTTTGGTTCAAGAGTGCCACATGCTTATCATAATAAAACAGATAAATGAAGGTATAGCAGTAGAAACATGTACTTTAGAAACATGGAGATAAATTCTGAGGGAAACAGTAAAAGAGTTAAACATAGGGGCCACCTGGGTGGCTCAGTCGTTTAAGTGTCCAACTTTGGCTCAGGTCATTATCTCGCGGTTCATGAGTTCGAGCCCCACATGGGGTTGGGCTCTGTGCTGATCACTCAGAGCCCGGAGCCTGCTTCAGATTCTGTGTCTCCCTCTCTCTCTGCCCTGCCCCTGCTCACCCTCTGTCTCTCTTTCTCTCTCTCAAAACTAAATAAAGATTAAACATACAAACAAAAAAAAAGAGTCGAATATATTTGGCTCTGAGAAATAAGACTAGAGGTAAGGATAGGTTAGGTAAATGATCAGAATTTTTATCATAAGATTTTAAAAAACTATTTGCATGCATTTTTAAAGAAAAATGAAAGTTACTTAGAAAAATAAAACAGAAACAAAAGAAAAATACCAGCTTTTCCCACCCTTACCTCTCCATCCCTTCTCACCACAACCATAACTGATTCTGGGTCCTACTATATACTTGGCATTTAGGACGGGTCTCCAGGATCAAGTCTGAGCTTCTGGCTCTGAATGAGCTTCCCTGCATCTCCAGCCTTGTCTTCCCCATGCCCTGTCTTAGAGTCTGTACTCTAATTATGTTTAGATACTGATAGAGCCCTGCATACCTCCTACTGTTCTGGTCCCCTGCATGTTGTATCTTGATCTGAAATTCTACGATAAGCAACACAGTTGGCCCAAGGCTCATCTGGACTGCAGGGTTGGTCATTTACTCTGGGTTCTGCACCTCTTTGAACATTTTTATTATGAAATTGTATGTTTATGTCTCCCCCAATTACTATGAGGCTCTCAAGGCCAAGGGCTGTTTCATTTGTATTAAGCCCTGGATCCTAGCACAGTGTCAGACCCATGGCAAATCCTCAATAAATATTTGTGTTTGTATTTTTTCCCCTTTCTTTACATGGAATTTAGTATACACTCCTATTGTCCAGTCCAGACAAGTTTCTCAAGAAGCTATATGAGGCTGGAGAACCAGTCCAGATTACTTTGGCCACTTCCTCTGAGTTCATTCTATAATGCCGAGCAAAAAAACTGAAGAGTGCTATGGGAGATAAGTCTCAAAATCCATCCAAAGAAATATTCCATTTCATTAGTATCAAGAGACATGAGTAGAATGATGTAGAGGCTCTTTCATGTTTACCTCAAATGTCAGGGAACATAGTATCATGAAATGCCAGGGCACCTGGGTGACTCAGTCGGTTAAGCGTCCGGCTTCGGCTCAGGTCATGATCTCACAGCTTGTGGGTTCGAGCCTCACATCGGGCTCAGAACCTAGAGCCTGCTGCAGATTCTGTGTCTCCCTCTTTCTCTGCCCCTCTCCTGCTCACAATGTCTCTGTCTCTCAAAAAATAAAAACATTAAAAAAAAACATAAAAAACATTAAAAAATATCACGAATTGCCAAGGTTTCAAAAGATCTCAAAATTCATCTTTTCTAACCCATAACTTAATTAGTACAGCTCCAAGACTAAGGGAATAACTTAGGTCTTCCCAACACAGTTGTCCAACTTTCTCACTTAACTTCTCTTCTGTGAACTCTTACAGCAAGTGCAAAGTCAACCTGTCTAAAATTCAACTCTTGCTATCCCCACTCAGGTGACTCTCTTGTACTGTTTCCTATCTCTGTGAATGACCCCACCGTGCGCTCAGCTGCAGACCCAGGAAACCAGCACCACCTCCACCAAGCCCTCATCATCTCTTGCAGGGATCACTGCGGTGACCTTTTAACTGGTCTCCCATGTACACCGAGCCACACTCCATGCAGATAGTTTCTTTTCACAGATTTCACATCCCACAATTAAAATCTTTCAGTGACTTTCTATGTTCCTCAAGAAAGATGAAAATCTTAACAGGGTCTAGGTTTTGCATGGTTTGGCCACTCAGGTATCTCTGCTTCATCCTATACCATGGTCCCCTCTGGTTTCTGCCCAGTCACATTGTCTTCCCCTCAGTCCCTTTTACTTACTCGTCATCTAGTAAACCATGCTTTCAATAAAGAATTCTTTAAAAAATTTTTTTAATGTTTATTCTTGAGAGAGAGAGAGAGAGAGAGAGAGAGGGAGAAGGAGAGGGAGAGGAGAGGGAGCAGAAGCAGGAGAAAGATGGTAGAGAAGGAGACACGGAATCCAAAGCAGGCTCCAGGCTCCAAGCTGTCAGCACAGAGCCCAATGTTGGGCTTGAATTCACGAATCATGAGATTGTGACCTGAACCAAAGTCGATCCTTACCCAACTGAGCCACCCAGGCAGCCCAAAATGTTTTCTTTAATTAGTTAGTTAATTTGTTTGTTTTAAGAGAGAGCACAAGTGGAGGAAGAACAAAGAGACAGGGAAAGAGAAAGAATCCCAAACAGACTCCATGCTATCAGCACAGAGCCCAATGCAGGGTTTGAACTCACAAACTGTGATCATGAGCTGAAATCAAAAGTTGGACACTCAACTGACTAAGCCACCCTGGTGCCCCCTAAGAATCCCTGAATGTAAGAAATCATGAGGCTGTGGGCTCAAAACCTATAGGTCTTTGAACACATGAACTTCCCCAAACCTCAGTTTTCTTATCTATCGAGATAAAAATAGCACCTACCCATGGGTTCTTATCAGGATTTAACAACATAATGACAATAAAGAATTTATCATACTGCCTAGCACAAAATAAGAACCCCCAAACTTTTTGCTATCTAATATCCTGCAGAATCCCATCCAGAGATTCCTATTTCCATTAGTAACTAGTCATGCAAGTCATTTATTAATTAACTGAAACCTTTACAAACTCTATTAAATTTTTCAGTCTGTGCAAATTCTTGGGGATAATAAATTTTATGGCTTTATTACCCTAAGTGCAAAATAGTCAAGTAATGCCCAAGGTGTGCTGAACCTGGCTTGTCCTAGTTTAAAATGGCGAACTGTTAAATTTTCAGGAATTTTGTGAGCCAGTTGTTAAACATAGATTATACTAAAAATTAGACTTATAAACTTATAGTTAAAAATATTTTAGGAACAATGGTGATAAATGCAATAAACACTCAAAATGCATCCTCTTCTAATTGCGTTGCCACATTTACTATACCTAAACTCTTTAAGACTGATGTATCTATATAGTAAAAATACTATATAATGATGCATGACTACACATCTCATCCCAGCTCTACGTTCAGTGACGTTGGGAGCTTGAAACTGGCCACCCTGGGAGTATTTACACCATGGAAATCAGCAACCGCTATAAAAGAAAGCTTCTCCCTGCTGCCCCCAAAAGCTAATTTTTAAGCATTCACCGGGACATCAGTGTGTAATGGCCAATTATGTAGACATCAGACACAGATGAAGACCTCAACATAAATGGCAGTGACCTCTCAGCAAAGTCAAGAGCCCTCATAAAGTCCTTTAACTAAAGATCATTTCCTTTACTCTATTATGAATCCACTCCTTCCTCAGAGAATATTGACTGTAAGCTTATATACAATTCTTGTTCAGTTTGGCTACTAGGTTCGTTAGTCTATAAAACAAATGAGATGGGCACATTGCTAGGAGGGAGACTCGACAGCTAAGATCTTGGCAGCAGACGGCTTAATAGCAAAAGAGGACAAAGGAAAGCAATGAAAACTTAGGAACAAATAAAGCCTAGCAGTGGGAGGTCATTAGTATAGGAGAGTCCCTCTGAGAGTCCATGTCACACAGCAAAGAGCAAGAGCTAATGATCTTCGAGGTGACAAAGAACCCTCCAGAAAAGGTTTGCTGTTTTCCATACAGTGTTGAAGAAAACAGAATAGTGTATAATATGCATTTTAAATATCTAAAAGTGTGTTTCAACAAATGGGGCTGAAAAAACCAGATATGCCCATGCAGAAGAGTTAATTTGGACACTTATCTTACAGCATGGACAAAAATCAACTCAGGACAGATCAGAGACCTACACATAAGAGCTGAAACTATAAAACAGAGGGAGAAAGATGCCTGATGTTGGTTTAGGCAACAATGTCTTGGATATGACACCAAAAGCACAGGCAACAACAACAACAATAATAATAAAGATAAATTAGTCTTCACAAAAACTAAAAACCTTTGTGCATCAAAGGACATTATAATGAAAGTGAAAAAGGCAATCCATCGATGAAAGAAAATATCTGCAAACCATAGATCTGGTAAGGGATTAATATCCAAAATACATAATAAGTGCCTACAACTCAACAACAACAAGATATAAACAATCCAATTCGGAGATGGGCAAAGAATTTGAATAGGCATTTCTCCAAAGACTATATACAAATGTCCAATAAGCACATGAAAAGATACTCAACATCACTAATTATTAGAGAAATGCAAATCAAAACCACAATGATATACCACTTTACACCCAAGGAAGGGCTATTATGAAACAACCAGGACATAACAAGTATTGGCAAGGATGTGGAGAAACGAAAACACTTGTGCACTACTGGTGAGAATGTAAAATGGTGCAGTTACTAAGGAAAGCAGTGTGGCAGTTTCTCAAAAAATGAAACATAGAATTATTACAAGATCCAGTAATTCCACTTCTAGGTATAGACTCAAAAGATCTCGGAGGGACTTCTGGGTGGTTCAGGTGGTTAAGTGTCCAACTTTGGCTAAGGTCATGATCTCACGGTTCATGAGTTCAATCCCTGCATCTGTGCTGACGGCTCAGAGCCTGGAGCCTGCTTCAGATTCTGTGTCTCCCTCTCTCTCTGCCCCTCCTCTGCTCATACTCTGTCTCTGTCTCTCTCCCTCAAAAATAAACATTTAAAAAAAATAACTGGAAGCAAAGAGTCAGATATTTATATACCTACAGCAAAGCAATGTTATTCACAATAGTCAAAAGGCAGAAACAACCCAAATGTCCAGAGACAGATGAGTAGATAAGAAAAATGTGATCTGTATGTACAATGGAATATTATTCAGCCCTAAATAGGAATGAAATTCTGGGGAGCCTGGGTGGTTCAGGTGGTTAAGTGTCCAACTTTGGCTCAGGTCATGATCTCACGGTTCATAGGTTCCAGCCCTGCTTTGGGCGGGCTCTGTGCTGAAGGCTTAGAGCCTGGAGCCTGCTTTGGATTCTGTCTCCCTCCCTCTCTGCCCCTCCCCTGCTCATTCTCTCTCTTTCTCTTTCTCAGAAATAAACATTAGAAAAAAAATTTTTAAAAAGGAATGAAATTGTGAGACATGCTATACATGGATAAGCCTTAAAAACATGCTAAGTAGACTAAAACGGACATAACGGGACAAATGTTATAGGAATCCACGTACCAAATAATTAAATCAATGAAAATAAGGTAGAATAATGGTTACCAGAGGCCAGGAGGAGGGGGAATAAGAATTTCTTAAATAGTAACTGGGTACAGAGTTTCAGTTTAGAATGATGTGAAGTTCTAGAGAGGGAGGGAGATGACAGTTGCACAACACTATGAATACACCCTGAATCGCACACTTAAAAACTGTTAAAATGGTTTATATTATGTTATGTTACATATATTTTACCATAACAAAAAGTGCTTTAGAATCATCAAAATGTAACACTGTTTAACTCTATTCAAAATATGCGACAAGTGGGCGAGCTCTAGGTCTCCAGAATAGTACCTTATATGGAATGTCTCGGTCTCTGGTAGGAATGGTACATGAGATGTGAGGTTTGTTATCAATGTATCTGTAGACATCAAAAATGACATCCTCTATTGCTATAATTTAAACATGATGTCAACATCAAGACTAATACAGTCATTGTGATTGTGGCAGGAGAGAGAGAGAGCTCACACTTGGACTTGAAGTGTGGACAGTGGGTAGCCTATCTTAGGAAAGGTAAAGAAGAGAAGATAAAAGAAGGCAAAGTGTCCTTAATAACAAAAGATGTGAACTACAGTATGTCAGGAAACAAAACAATTCATGGGGTGGGTTTAAATACTGCTGGCTTTTGTGGTTGTTTCCCTAGGATACCAGTTTAGAACTGTTGTTACGCATTCCTCCACACCTTGCTCGGCACCTCCCATCCATGTCCTTTCTTCACTATTGGCACTTTCCCCCAGTAGAGCCTTACCCTGTGACCACTGCCTCTGACAGGACAGAAAAGGAGAATCTGGGACATTCTTGACTTTTTAATTTCAATAATCTAGGTACTGAAGGGAACACACACAAAATCAAGGGTTTCTGCCACAATATTTAAAAGTTTAAGAGTAGTCACACCTACCCAAACCACATGGAAACCAGAAACGGTTTGCTCTGGTTGTGTTGAGGGAGCAAAGGTGGAAGGAAGGGAAGCACTGGGAGCACAGAGGAGACAGGGGAGTTGGGTAGCAGCCCTGGGCCAGAGCTGCTCATGAGTTTAGGGCAGGCAGGCTCTCGGACACGGTTTTGCAGAGATTTTTTTCGTAGGTGGGAGAAACCCTACACCGAGACTAAACAGCTGAAGTTAAATTCTTGCCACTTCAGTAGAATAGTGTTGCAAAACAGAGCTTAAGTTGTACAAACATCAAGAAAGCTAGGTTCTTTCCACACGCCAGCTCATATCCTAAGATTGGCCCTTACTACATAGTTTGGGGAAGTACAGGGAAACAAGAAAGTGGTCCAGGAAAGCATATAATCTGAGAAGGATAGCGGGGCTGACTAAAACTCTAAGATTTAGTGACCAAGAAGTAGAAACCTCTGATAAAGAGATATAGACCCAAAAAGGCAGGAGAGAGGCGCCTGGGTGGTTCAATTGGTTGAGCTTCCACCTGTTGATTTCGGCTCAGGTCATGATCCCAGGGTGGTGGGACTGAGCCCTGCCTGGGGCCCCACAGTGGGCGTGAAGCCTATTTAAGAGTCTCTCTCTCTCTCTCTCTCTCTCTCTCTCTCTCTCTCTCTGTCCCTCTTCTCTGCTCAAGCACTCTCTAAAATTTAAAAAAAAGGCAGGAGAGAGTAGCGGCCTGGAGGACCAGGATCTGCACCTTTTCGGGAGGCCTGTAATCTGGTTGTGCCAAAGTCATCAGCATGCTATCACTTTCATGGTCTTAGACTGTGATCTTCTGTGACTCATCTGGCTAAAGTTCAATCTTGTCCTCTGCCTGGAAATCCAAATCCACTGATTTTCACTGTGAGTTCCCCGGTTTTTGTAACATAAAGGCACCCGCAGGGCTTTCCAGGTCACACCTCACTTGTCCCGTAGGTGCCTTTCCACCTGGTCCATGATACTTCTGGTTGGCTGTGTGTCTGCCTCTTCATCACAATCTCACCTCTTTTCAACCCCTAAGTAACGTTACTGCTGTGACCTTACCTCCTCCTTTCAACCTGTCTTCAGGATTAGGATCAATACCTGCTGCTTGGCTTTTATTCAAGTGATGGATAGCTTTGGAAACTCTTATCTGGGCTGGTTTGCTGTTTCCATCTGATACTCCAAACTGACCTTCAGCCAAGGAATCTTAAAAAATGTCCATATTTTAAGGAAAGATGGATGATCCTCTCTGATTTAAATAAGAAGGAAAATCTTTTGATCAGCATGGAAGCAAAGAAGGAATTTGGTTCTGTTTTGTTTCAAGGAGTCCTTGAAGAGCTGTTAATAGATTTTCTTTTTTTAAATTATGTTTATGTCCCAAACTCAGGAAAGAATGGGCTTGGGGGAGAGGAGGCCCGTAGGAGCATCCTGGGTCTCAAACTAGGGTATAAACAGAACTTCTAAATGTCTTTTTGAAAATTTCTCACCAGATTATCTTCTACCTGTTCTTCTAGGCTCAAGAAATACTGAGATATCAAGAAACGGCAGAGATTTCATCTAGACACTAAAATAAGACTTCCACAGTGAAATTAAAGATTTCCTCATGGTTACCCATTCTTATATATCTCATGAACCATGCCTGGGTGTTGAGCTTCAAGGAGGAAAAGAGATGCCACAAATTTCACCCCGAAATGGTATCCTTCACCCCATCTTCTGCAGGTAGGTTTGTTAGTTGCCCCCTCAACTCACATGATGGCTCAATCTCAAGCCTGTCTTTCAAAATCTGTTCATTTGATTTAAATTTTAAAACACTTATCAGAGACCTAAGACATGCAAAGTACAGAGCTAGCTAGAGGAAGCTAGAGGACCAGAAAAGAAAAGGGGGTGGTGGTGAACTTGTAACCTTTTGACCTTGACATCAAGGAACCTGCCCAGTGTAAGACAGAAAATAAGCATGAAAATAATTATAATGTAATAGTGTCGAGAGAAAAGGATGAATACTTATATGACTTTTGAAATAGACATGAAGAGTTTTCAACTAAGGAGTGTATGGGGAAAAAAATCAATGATACAGTGGGGCTTGACAAGACAGTTTGTTGGTTTAGAAAATAAAGAACAGCAGAAGAACTAGGCATTCATATCTGTTTCAAACTGATTTATACTAGCTTTTCCTCCAGCACTGCTCTAAAGAATAGATAAGTTCCTGAGAAATCTAGCTGTAGAGCAAGTCTCTGCACAGTACATTCAATGCTATTTTCCCCCAGGGGCTTATGTATTCAGACCAGAAATGCACTTTAGGGGTGGAAGGGATAGAGGGATGGGAGGGTGGAAACTGATGGTATAATAAACAATTTTTAATGTTTTTAATTTAATAAAAATATTATTCAGGCATTGTGAGAAAGTCCAAAGTTAAGTAAGGCAAAAACCTCTGCTTTCAGATGTATGCAAACCCATATGGGAGCCCACAAATCAGCACGCTGTGAGGCTCCTTCCCTTGGGATGGCTGCCTTGAGAGTCTGAAGTGGCAAGACCGGCTTGTGAAGGGTTCAGAGCAGAAACACAGACACGGGAAGAGGTCATATAGCACCATGAAAGAGAAGGAAAAGCGAGCTTTCTGAGTAGAGGTAGGGCAACTATGGTACATTCTGTGAATAGGTCAGGGAGGATAAGCTCTGAAGCAAAGATCAATTAGGTGTTGGGCTTAGGAAATCTCGGGCCTTCCAGGGTGTAAGAAGACTGAGACACCCAGTGCAGGCTGCCCTGTGGTGAAGTTCGGTGGTGAGGAACAGGGGAGCAGAGACAGCGGACTGCCTGGGATGCCAAGATCTGGCCGCTGGCCTGAACGGGCAGACGAGTCAAGCTGGAAATAGATACAGACTGAAAAGGAGTGAAGGTTCTGGAGGTCAAGATGGACAGGAAGAGCCAAGAGAGGTCGGGCTGGAGAGGTTATGATGACACCTCAGTATTTAGGGTATGTGACAGGCGAGATTTATAAGACAGGAGAATAACCCCTTCCCTCCCTCCATCCCCACCACAGGCTTCTAGTTCTAGTTGAAAATATAGTAGGGAAGTTAAGTCTTATAAATTCCTTTCCAAACACCAAAAACACAGTAATACAATATCCCAATTCTGCATTAGTAGGGTGACCTTGCCTTGTTGGACCACCAGAGCACTGCAAGCAGACACGTAAGTCTGCTTTCCCTGTGTTGGGTGATGGGCATGAAGTCAGTAGGGCCAGGAATGAGAACAAGACAATGGATGGGAAGTGGGGGAGAGGTAAGCGCAGACAGGAGCCAGGGAGAAGGAGCTGGAACCTGCATCTGTTTCTCAATGGAACCCACTCCAGTCTCTCAGCACCTTTAACCTCCAACTCCAACAGTGGGGTGACTGACTGCAAACTGGCCCATGTCACATGAACCACTCATGCACCTGCCCAGGGGTCTGGGAAGCTGAAGGAGGAGTTTCAATAGATGCTGGATGAGTTGGGGGCAGAGCAGCTGCTGGCGCACCCACAAGATGAGCCAACAGGTCCCCAGCAAGCCGGACCTTATTACATCAGCAACCTTTACTTTGCTCTCAGTCTCTGCCTCTTTCGTGTATTTAAGAAATTGTTCTTGAAGGAAAACTAATAGTAGAGTCCATAGATGGGAAAGGCGCTGGAGACTTGCCCACCCACCTCTGCGTAAAGACCTTTCTTTGTAGGCCTGGGGTCTACTGAGACCCCCCCCCCCTTTCAAAAATGTCTGCTAAATTCAATCTCTTTTGGACACCAGAAAAACCAATCTTCTCCTGATAGTTTCAAAAGAGTAAAATAACTGAAATGTCATTAACAAGATGACTTAAACAACTTCAACTGTAAACACCCCGCTCCAAGACATGTTTGCATCCTTACTGTGGTCCTTCACATGCTCCATGGAGATTCTGGTGCTTCTTCTCCAGGATTGTGAATCACAGCTCTAAATCAATCATTCCCATCAGCAGTAAGACAGCCTCATCTGATTTACCAGGTAAGATTTTTTAAATGAACCCTAAACCCAAGGACAAGTGTCAGACACAGAGGAGAAGGCCATGTGAAGGGAGGCAGCAGCAGAGACTGGAGTCACGCAGTCACAAGCCAAGTAATGTCTGGAGCTGCCAAAGGCAGAAGGAGCAAGGCAGGATTCTCCTCTAGAGCCTTCGGAGGGATGGAGGGTGGCCTCACTGACACCTTTGTTTCAGATTTCCAGAACTGCGAAACAATAGCTTTCTGTTGTTTAAAGCCATCAAGTTTGTGGTAATTTGTTACAGCGGCCCCAGGAAACTAATATCCCCCTGCCTGCCTCCCCATGACCCATCAAATGAAAGTTAATGCTTGGTACAGAAGGGGTTTCCAGGAGATTGTTCAAGCATCACAGACAGGCGCAGTTCTGATGGGTTGGTAGATACGCCTTGCCAGTTGTTAAATACTTTGAAGTACACTGTGAATAAAAGTATAGGCATATTACTGAATATCATGGAGGTAAGCAGCAGAAGAATGACATAAAATGGTGATGGTTTTTTAAATGATTAGGAGGCATCGGTGGCTCAGTCGGTTGAGCGTCTGACTCTTGATTTCGGCTCAGGTCATGATCTCACAGTTTGTGAGATGGGGCCCCATGTCCAATTCTGCACTGACAACATGAAGTCTGTGGGATTCTCTCTCTCCTTCTCTCTCTCTCCCGTCCCCCAATTAATAAATAAACATTTTACAAAACCTCATAAAACAATTAGAAAATAAGGCCCGGCAGGAAGAAAGACCTATCTTTTCATTTTATTCTCTTCTGCTGTATAAATTATTTTAAAAATCACTAAAAAAAGAGGGACATCTGAGTGGCTCACTGAGTTCAACTCTTGATTTCAGCTCAGATCATGATCCTAGGGTTGTGGGATCGAGCCTTGCATTGGGCTGTGCACTGAGCATAGACTCTGCTTGGGATTCTCTCTCTCTCCGCCTCTGCCCTTCTGTCCCACCTGCACAGTGTTTCTCTCTAAAATTTAAAATAAAATATATCACTAAGAAAAAAAAAAACCAGGGGGTAATCCTGATAGACATGGGGGGGGGAATGCTTGCATTAGAGACCAGCTAACAGAGTTACAAGACAGTCAGCCCAAGCAATATTAGGAAACAGATAAGGTAGGTCTGGGAGTTTTCAATCTAGACCATTCTGAAGGTCAAGTAAAGGTCAAACATCTGAGTGACCAGAGGTTACTAGCTTCTAAGCTTCATCACATCTGAAGCCTTTATCACCCCAGAAATGGCCATATTTCAGCCAGGTCTGTGGTTGGGGCTGGGAGACTATTCACCACAAGTATCGACACTGCTTTGCATACCATTATTTACACTACTGCTTGCCTACCTCCTGAGATGTTTATGGCGAGGAGTGATTATCACATATACAAAATCACAGTAATGTTTTATATGAAAAGAAAATCACACTGAAACGGAGAAAAGTCCATGGCACTTTGTTAACAGCCACTGCTACTGTCAGTGAGATCTGCCAAGAGTCCTGGTTGCAAAACATTGATTTTATAATAGCAATAAAGTTTACAAATGGCAAAAATATGAGCCTGTTTACTTCTGGAAGATTTTATTATTCATGCAAACTATTAGTCAGGTACAGAGGCTGTGATACACATTGCAAAACCATTTATGAGCCAGAAAGACCCCAAGGAGAGATAGTCAATAGAAATGATTTTGCAAAATCTAAGCATTTCTTAATCCTTAGATTTAAAAGCCAGGCTCCTGGGCACTGGGTGGCTCAGGCAGTTAAGCATCAGACTTTGGCTCAGGTCCTGATCTTGTGGTCTATAGATTCGAGCCCCGTGTTGGACTCTGTGCTGACAGCTCAGAGCCTAGAGTCTATTTCAGATTCTATGTCTCCCTCTCTCTCTGTCCCTCCCCTGCTGGGCTCTGTCTCGGTCTCAAAAATAAATAAACATTAAAAAAAATTAAAAATGTAAAAAGCCAGGCTCTATACATAGAGCAAAAGAGAAGCCCAGTCAGGATCTTTGTTACCATGATGCCCTTTATTTTAAGGGCTCTCTTAGAGCTGGCTGTGTTGTTGGCTCCAACAGAAACTTCCAGGCTGTAGGATACCTGCTGCTCAAACCCAAGTCTACTGGACCTACTGATCACATACTGATGGAGGGTCCTTGAGTTCTATTCTCTGAACTGCAGCTGCTTAGTGCATCCTGCCAGAAAGCATGTTCTTTGCTGTTTTCTAGTGTCTTTTATGCGTCTCTTCCACTGGTCCGCACTCAGTCCAAGGGCAAGACAGCTTTCCTCCACTTCTCGGTCTTGGCTTGGTTCCTGGCTGGTTCCAGAGTTTCTCTAATGTAACTGTGGTTGTTCACTGAGAAGCTGAATATACTTAGTATAAGTGAGACAGACCCGTCTTCCTTTTGCCTTAGCATAAACTTCTTAGAACTCCCCTAAAATACATTGTCCAGCTTCTAACTATAGGTTTTGTTTCTGCATAGTAACATGCAGGAAGTTCAAACATAGAAACGATGCAGTTAATTCTATAAGTAGGAGTCACTGTAACATTCTACAGGCAGACACTAGAGGGTCTTCGCAGACCCATAAACAAACTGGAGGGTTTCCCTAAGACCACAGTGCTGGCAGTGGGCTTTTTTGATTGTTTTCACCGCCCCCTCCCCCACTCTCCTTCTGGGCATTCATTTTTCCTTTTCCTCCTACTAGGACCCTGAAATTTCTAGCTATGTAATTTGGGTGTCTCTGGCCCTTCCCCAGCTAGGACAGATTGGCTTTAGTCACCTGTGTCCTTTGACAGGTTCTGAGGTGAGTGACACAAATTGGTCTCAGCAGAAAAAAGATCTATAGAGGAGAAAAGCTGATGCTTTCTCCTAGTAAATGATGATTAAGACCCATCTAATTCTAGTCACTGCTGCCCACTATTTGGCAATGATTAGGAGAACCAGCTTTAAAAGAACCTGACATGGTGCAAGGCAGAGCAGGGAAAGGAAAGCAGACCAGAGGACACAGGAGACATTGTTCAGGAGCTGGATCAATTCTTACATAAAGCTCTCCTTTCTTCTGGACTTTTCTGCCAATTCATTCCTTTTAATTGTTTAAGCCAAATTGAGTTAGGTTTATCTTATATACAACTAAAACCTAACTGATACAACGGCCAACACAAAATTAAGTGTTGTTCCACAGTCATTCAGCTACTTTCCAATCCCCAAATTTCATCTCACCAACAGTAAGACTGAAATGTTCGGGCCACCCCTAAATGGTCCTTGTAACTAGGGATCTCAAACACTTCCCGGAACCTCTGCACAGAATTTAAGGTTGAGATTTGAGTTTTAGGTGAATCTGCAAACTCCAAGATTTCTTAGTACTTATAAACAATGTCCCAACCATCTAGAGAGTAGGAGTCACCCCAGGAATACCTCAGCTTCTCTAGGATCATTAGACCTAAGGATGAATTCTGGCCACTGTCAAGAAAGGGTCTTGGTCACACCAGGGTTTGGCAGAATCAGGACAACTTTCTATACAACTACTGTTCTCTGAGCACTTGTCCTGCTTCCTAGAGGCACCCAGTAGGCATTTACACATCAGTTAGTTAAAGCAATTCACAATCCAGAGTTCCTTTAGTTTTACCACCAAGACTTCTGCAAGAAGGGCCACAGAAGGATTCCAGAAAACTTTCCTACAGGGTCAGTCTGCCACACAAGATATCTTAAAATCTTTTAAATAGGGGTTGGGTATATTGTTTTAATAATAAATATACTTACTTATACTTTATCTCTGACAATGATTTCAAGTGGCTTTAAAAAGACACAGGATAGGGGCGCCTGGGTGGCACCATTGGTTAAGCGTCGACTAAAGCTCAGGTTATGATCTTGCAGCTCGTGGGTTCAAGCCCCATATTGGGATCTGTGTTGACAGTGCAGAGACTTCCCAGGATTCTTTCTCTCTCCTTCTCTCTCTGCCCTTCCCTGACTTGTGGTTCCTCTCTCTCTCAAAATAAATAAATAAACTTAAAGAAATACATAGGATAAATAGGATTAAGTGAATAGACAAAATCAAGCAACATAAAAGTAAAAATAGGAAAATTAAGTACAGGGTAAGGTTAACATACAAAATAGTTTCATAATATCCTATACAGTTGCTAGAGATAGACAACAAATTTCTCTCTGACCTTTCTAATTAGCCAATTCAAAGAGAAAAACACACTCTAACAGATTCACAAAGTCTGAAAAAAAATTTTTTTAAGAAAGAAAAGAAACAAACAAAAAGGTAGATGCATAAGAATCGTCTTCCTGTGAAAACTTTCTCCTGCAGTAATTTATGAAGGGCACATGGTGCTACAGAAGCCTGCAAGAGCAAATTTTGGAAAACACATCCCCATAGCTGATGGAATAACCTCAAAGCACTGTTCAGCAAAAGCAGTTTTCGGGAACAAATCACTCTCTGGTCAGAGCACATAGCTCTTTAATTATCTGCCTTGGTCCAATCAGGCAATTTACAGTGTCTATTTAAATGTCAGGACCTCAAGCCATAAGGATGCTACCCGTGGGTGTCTTATATCCATGAGAGGAACCAGCAACAAGGAAAGGAGACCCGAGAGACAGAAAGAGACACACAGACAGATCTGATTGTCTGAAAGCCTGCACTGCTCAGTCCTATAAGCCGATAAATTCTCTTTGTACTTAAACAGTTGGAGTTGAGTTTTTCCCACTCTACTATATTTCCATACCCTGAGGGATGATGCACACGGCCATCAAAAATCATGGCTAAGTCCAGGAGGCATAAGATTTAGGGGCACATGTACTCATCATAAAGGGAAGGGAAGAGAAGGTAGGGCTGTGTTCACTCTAAACCCATCGCTCCCTCAATGCACTATGACCAAGTAGCATAATGGCAACAAGATTTATATTCCCAGGTCCCCCCTCACATCTCCAGTTGTATGAAACCAGTTGCTTTGTTTCTTTCTCCAATATCTATTACATTGCGAGTTAAGGAAATGATGCTCTATGAGTTGATTCCATGTATGAACTGAATACACATCATTTGAGTAACTGACTGTTGGGAAACAGATGGTAGGTTTGAGCATGAGATAGTTCCTTGTCTGAAGGCTCTGCCTGTGCAACCACTGGCCCCTGCAGAAGGCCTGACTTGTGCAGGTAATCTATATGTGTCAATAGAGTACTAATGTCGTAAAAATAAGGCCTTTATACTCCAGTGACAGAGTTAAATATTATGTCACTAGATGAAGCAAATGGCATTGTAAGTCATTGCTTCAGATATGATTTGCTTTATAAAAGCTGCATTTCAAGGCATTGGAACTCGGCAGGGATTCTTTGTCAACAATCTGCCATTTCTGGCAAAATTAATCATCTGGCTACTATATTTAGAAAGCGTGTGCAGGCTATAGAACATATAGAAAGCTTTAAATGGAGCATTTATCTTCATGGGACCCTATTACATAAGTGCACAGTAACATCTGCTTTTATAAGAAAATGGGCTTTCTAGTCAAACCACAGAACAAAAAGAACACTACAGTATACAGTTATTTATGCCTCCCAGAATATCTAGGATCAGGTGACCAGGTTGCCTATGAGAACAATGTAGAATATCTTGCATGTTTATTAAATAGAGGTCTGCAGCTTTAAATTATTTCTCCTCCCTATCTCTACCCTCAGCAGAAATCTTAAAAGACTCGCCCTCAGATTCAGAGCCCCTCCTCCTATAGCAGACAATCTGTGCTCCCAGACCAGGGACTCTTTTTTTTTTTTTTAGGGATTCATTATTTTAAACCATTATGGTGACTTTGCAAACTATGATGGCAGTTCCTGTTTCTTGTGCACTATGAGAAATAATGGAAATTTTACATACATTATTTCAATAAGTAAATGAGATGAAAGTATATGCATAAGTGTGTGTGTGTGTGTATGTGTGTGTGTGTGTGTGTAGTGCCTACTGTGCGTAGGATGTATGTGTAAGATCTATATTGTTATCCCTCATTCATACATAAAGAAAGAGATGCTCAGAGACATAAGAAGTCTGGCAAATAGCTCACAGAAAGTGAGAGGCCTGGCTGGGTCTGGCTGCTTCTGAGGCCACTCCTAACACCACAGCACGGCTTCCTCCCGAATAATCAAACCACCTGTTGTGGTCAGCTTTACTCTAGTCCGTTAATCCACATCTTCCTCCTTCTGGATCTCCAAACCCTGCTTGCCTTCTGTCTGCCTATATATGGAAATGGGCTTAAACATAGCAACTGTTTTCTGGAGCTGTCCCGAGTTCTCCGAGAAAACAAAGCAGAGTCCGTGAAGTTTAGAAGGACTTCTTGAACCGTCGGTAACCTGAGACTTCCAGCGTGCCCACTGCCAGACGTCCAGTAGGCTCACCGTCCTCCCTGGGTCCTGACACTCCTGAAGATGTGTGTGATTCGTGACTGCGCTCTCCCCCACTGCCGCTGCAGAAACGCCCTCAGGACCTTGCTGTTGATTAGAGCCCCGGGGGTCCTGGGCAGGCCGTGGTGGGCCTGAAGAGAATGGCACAAGTTCACTGTAAACCTTCAGGCTTTCTTTTCTACCTGAGATCTATTCTGTGCTCAACAAGGATTTGATTAGGATATGCTGTGAGTATGAGAGAGAGAGACAACAGAGTGAGAAAGAGAGAAAAAAAGAGTTTCTCCTGCTTGGAGTTATTGAGCTTCTTTTACCGAAAAGTTTACAATTTTTAAACATTTTTTTTAAATCTTTACTTATTTTTGAGAGAGAGAGAGAGACAGAGACAGAGCATGAGCAGGGGAGGGGCAGAGAGAGAAGGAGACACAGAATCTGAAGCAGGCTCCCGGCTCTGAGCTGTCAGCACAGAGCCCGACGCGGGGCTCAAGCTCAAGAACCGCGAGATCATGACCTGAGCAGAAGTTGGACGCCCAAATGAATGAGCCACCCAGGTGCCCCTAAAAGTTTATAATTTTAATCAAATTTGGAAAAATCTCTGGCCATTATTTATTCAAATAAATTCTTGTTCCCTTTTTTTCTCTCCCCTTCCTCTGGGACTCTAACTGCTTATTATTATCCTACAAGTCACTGCTGCTCTGTTAGTTTGGCTTTTGTGTCAGTGATTTTTTTTCCTGTATTTCATTTTGTATAGATTTTGTTCTTAGATCTTCAAGTTCAATGATTTTTTTCCTTCTGCAGTGCCTAATCTGTTAATTCTATACACTAAATTTTTCTTTTCAAATATTGTATTTTAATCTCCAGAAGTTTCATTTCGTTCTTTTATCTTCCATTTTTCTCATTATGTTCATAATTTTCTTTACTTCAACATATTTATCAAACTTTTGTATGTTTATTTATTTTCGAAAGAGAGAGAGAGAGAGAGAGAGAGACAGACAGACAGACAGACAGACAGACAGACAGACAAAGGGGGAGGAGCAGTGAGAGAGAGGGAGACACAGAATCTGAAGAGGTTCCAGACTCTGAGCTAGCTGTCAGCACAGAGCCCGAGGCGGGGCTCAAACCCACGAACCCTGAGATCATGACCTGAGCCAAAGTCGGACATTTAACCGACTGAGCCACCCAGGCACCCCTACTTCAACATACTGCTTATAGATGGTTTAACATCTTTCTTTGTTAATTCCATCTGTAGAACTAGACTTCATTGATTGATATTCTCCTGCTGTGGATTGCACTTTCCTGCTCTGCAGCATGTTTGATGATTTTTTAAATTGGATTACAGATATTATGAATGTTATGTTTCTGAATGTCTGGGTTTTTGCCTGTTTTTTTTCCTTTAAGGAGTACTGGGCTTTGTTTTGACAAGCAATGACTTGCTTTCCAGCTTCATCCCTTCTAGACCTGTTTTTTTTTTTAGCTTTCCTATCACACATTTTGTGTAGTTTCATTCCAGGGTTGTTCAACCTTACTGTTAATGCATGACCCTCTGTGGTTTCCACTGAACGCCCGGGGTGACCACTGAAGACTTTCTACTCTGGCTGACTGGAGTTTAAACATTTCCTTGCCCTTGTGAATTAACAAGTCCCCAATTATATTTTTCCTTGGCTTCATGGAGTTTTACCCCAGGCACACAAAATGTAATAATTAGCAAAATGCAAGGGAGTCCTCCAGGAAGATTCACGCAGCTCTATTTCTGTACAGTATTTCTATTTCTTTAGAATTATGATCTGCAACTTCCAAGTGGCTCAGCTTCCCTAATCTCCTTTTCCTCAATTCAGCAAGCCCACTGTGCTTTGCTCGGGATTCCCCTAACTGCACTATGGTTAGAAGGTGCCTCTCAGTAGAAACCAGGGTGCGAGCTGGGCTCATCTTGTCTCTCAGGAACCCCAGCCCTGAGCGGCCTCTGTCTGATGTCTGGAAATAGCTGTTTCATAGAGCTTGTTTAGCTTTCTACTTCTTTATGGCGAAAGGTAAATTTGGTCCCAGTACCCCCACTCTGGAAAGAAACAGAAATTCAAGAATTTTTTTTTAAGTTTGAAAGTTCTCATAACATTTCCCAATTTACTTGACCATGTGACATTTCCTATAGAGTACCTATTTTTAAATTATATATATATACACACACACACACATACACATACATACATACATACATATATATGTGTGTGTATATATATATACACATATATATATTTGAGAGATGGGTGGGGGGAGTGGCAGAGGGAGAGGGAGAAGACCGATTCCTCTGTGCCCAGCACAGAGCCCAACATGGGGTTTGATCTCACAACTGTGAGATCATGACCTGAGCCAAAATTAAGAGTCAGACGTTTAACCGACTGAGTCACTCAGGTGACCCTACAGAATACCTATTAATATCTTTAAGAATTAGTCTTCCTCAAAATACATTTTGGAAAACTTTACTGTAAGGAAATATTCTTTAGGTATAGGATTATATAGGGTGTCAGGGAGGATGATTACACGGAATTGGCATATTTCCAATGTAGTTCTTTTTCTCCAAATGGCTCATCTTTCAGTAAATTTGGTTTGGTCTATGCTTTGGATTTATGATTTCTTTTTAAATTATGTCTTATTATTACTTACTGTTAAGTATCCCATATTGACTGAATAATTTAATTACCAGGGGACATGACACTACAAAGTTCGAAATCCAAATTAATATAATTAATCCATTTTCTTATTTAATATTCAAAACTTTCAGCTACTTGACCAGCAAAGTGTCTGTGATTCTTGGGGGTTCTTTTCCACAAATACATTAAAGAATACTCAGGGATGCTTCCATCAGTGACCCAAATGTCCCCAGACTCACCAGTTGACAGGTGACATTATTTTCCCTTGGGGCGGAATGTGAAAGACTATCTCATATGTGATCAGCTACTATCTCTGGCTCTAAGGGCCTGGCCTCCTGGCACCAGGGTTCCTTCCTGAACCACAAGCTGGTTTCTCTTTCAGACCTCGGGTTCTGTCCCACTGTT
The DNA here is from genome assembly GCF_006229205.1 of Suricata suricatta. Classification (NCBI taxonomy): domain Eukaryota; kingdom Metazoa; phylum Chordata; class Mammalia; order Carnivora; family Herpestidae; genus Suricata; species Suricata suricatta. The sequence continues at coordinate 57,023,160 of NC_043702.1, forward strand.
TTTCTTTGGTCACTATTCTTTACACTGCCTTAACAACAATTTTCAAACAAAAAAAAAACACAATGTGAAAAGCAATAAAAGAATTCTTTGAAGGTCAGACAGAATCTCTAGATACAGACAAGGAAAAGTTCAAACTTGATTTCCTGAAGTCACTGAAAACTTTTGTTCAATTTAATAAGCATCTATGAAGCCTGCAGTATGAACAAGGAAAAATATTTGTAATATTTTTCAATGTTCTTAATGTTTATTTTTGAGAGACAGAGACAGAGTGTGAGTGTCAGAGGGGCAGAGAGAGAGGAAGACACAGAATCCGAAGCAGGGTCCAGGCTCCGAGCTGTCAGCACAGAGCCTGACATGGGGCTCAAACTCACGAACCATGAAATCATGACCCAATCCGAAGTTGGACACTCAACCACCTGAGCCAACCAGGTGCCCCCAAGATAAAATATTTTCAACAAGTCTTATCAATAGCTTATCTTTTCCAAATCTGTGAAAACCATCAGGATGCAATCAGGCTAGCATCTCATGAGATACTTTTGCCATCCCTAGCCAGAATCTCTGATATCTTTTTCTTTTTCTTTTGTGGAGAATCTTTACTTCTGGGTTTTTTTAAATGATACTACTCCTTGTAGAAGGTGTGAGGAGAGGATCAGGTCAAAATATCAAACATTAACACATGAATGAACTCTTCAAACCAAAATCACTCCAGCTGCAATGTGACTTGTAAGAGATGAACAGGGAAGCAAAGAAGGAAACAATTCAGTAAGGTAACAAGTTCAGATCAATGAAATGAATAAAAACCCAGGGACTAAGGGGGAATACAGGACAGTGAAATAAAATTCAAGGTTCATTTATGTGTGTGTGTGTGTGTGTGTGTGTGTGTGTGAGTGTGTGGAAATACAAAACTGCAGTCATTTGAGTAATTCCATGAGAAAAAAAGAAAAAGAAAATAAAAAACACTTCTTCATTTCACTGATAGCCTTGCTGTTGTTGTTTTATGTAGAAAAACATTAGCTGTGGTTTTAGGTAGAATAAGCCAGTTACACATGTAAGTAGTTCAGAAAACATCTACAAACTCTTTATGAATCCATGATCTTTCCATGTATATTTTTATAAGCCTAGTTTCAGGTCTCATGTGTCTTTAAGGATTAAAACACTCACACAACAGTATCATTTTTCTTAGAAATTCTGAAGGAACTGAGGTGCCTGGGTGGCTCAGTTGGTTAACTGTCTGACTTTGGCTCAGGTCATGATCTCAAGATTTATGAGTTCGAGCCCCGCATTGGGCTCTGTGCTAACAGCTCAGAGCCTGCTTTGGATTCTGTGTCTCCCTCTCTCTCTGCCTCTCCCCTGCTCTCACTCTGTCTGTCTCTCTGTGTGTCTCTCTCTCAAAAATAAACATTAAAGAAAAGAAAATCTAAAAGAATAGATAAGTTACGCTTCGAATTAAAAGTGTGATAGAACTTAATAGGGTTGAATAAGTGTGTGTAATATATTGTTCCCTAAACTTACCCTAGACTTACTCCTGACTCTGCTGAAAGCTTCGTTTTTTTGCTTACGCAGGTACATGTGATTTGAGACCACTCACCTTTGACGAGTGGGGCTCACGTGAAAACCAACGTTTGGTTTGGAACCGTAGGTGCTTTGAACAGAACCTGTTATTTGTAGTTTTGTCTCACTGCACTGTGGTCTACATGATGCCTTTGTTCAGTGTTTATCACCTCATCATTAGTTACTACTCATTATACTGCCTTCTTTTCACTTTTTCTTTTACCACTTTCCAAACGTCACTATTTACGAGCTAAGCCATCTAGAGCACACACGTGCCTCGGTGTGTGCGTGCAGCCAGCCTTCCCCACTGATAATCATTACCCTGGTGGACGGTGCCTGTTCACACCTCTACCCGACACCTTCCTGTGTGTCCTCTGAGCGAGTGTGAGGCTCCAACATTTACTTTTTTCATTCACAGACCTGACTGGTGATCTTCCTTATCACTAAATAGAAATGACACACATTTTATGTGTGATGAAACTGTTGCAGAAGCCAGTTCTGGAAGTCAATCCTAATCTTGTACGGCAGTGTCTTGTCCCTGTTTGATGAGATGATTTGGTATTTCTAATAAAATATTGACTCTTTGTAGGGTTTTTTTGGGATACTGATGGCAACGATCCTCACGCTACTTAAAAATCACATGGAGTGCTTGTTAATAATGCAAATTTTAAGATCCCATTCTCAGAGATTCTTGTTTTAATTTTTTTGTTTTTTATTTTTAAGAGACAGAGAGAGACAGCATGAGCAGGGGAAGGTCAGAGAGAGGGAAACAGAGAATCTGAAACAGGCTCCAGGCTCTGAACTGTCAGCACAGAGCCTGACGCGGGGCTCGAACCCACGAACCGTGAGATCATGACTTGAGCTGAAGCCGGACGCTTAACCGACTGAGCCGCCCAGGTGCCCCCATTCTCAGAGATTCTAACCAACAGGCCTTTTATGTGACCCTTTTTCAGCATTTTAGCAAACACTTTCAGGATATAGGTGGTGTCTGGATCGGACTTCGAGACACACTGATCTATACAACCTCAGATGTTAACAAATAACCGCACCATTGGGCTAGATCTAAAAATTTTATTTTTTTAAAAAAGTGTATTCTGCATTTTACGGATAGGTAAACAAGATACTGCACTCAGATTTTTATCAACAGATAGCAATAACTGAATCAAGCATCACTTCAGCTTTATTAGTGGACATCCTGTCTGGTTGAGCTTTGAAATACTATTATCCTGCACTTTTATGTGGTGGTTTGACCCTGGTAAACTACTGTGCATCATAGATTGCACGGCCTAGAATAAGATGTCCTGTTCTAGCTAAGTCAGGAGACACCAGCGCAGAGAAAGAAATGTATTTATTTTCCTATCTAAACTAAATCGGGAACTTTGTCCCATTTCATTTGTAACTAAAACACAACCATGGAAACTCCATCAAATCTGTCAAATATTAGCAAAAGATACACTTGACCTGGAGTGAAGTATCAGGAATTTTTAAACATTTAACTCCTAGTGTGTATTAGTATGAAACCAAGTTGAGCAGAACCCATTAATGTCACAGTGATCGGTTACCAATGGAAATAAATAATTCATGATGAAGGGAATTAGTCTAATTAGCAGGCAGTTTGAGTCCTTTGATAAAACCCAGCTCTAATTCCGTGAAGGGCAGGAATGCTGTCATCAGTCAGCCCTGAAAAGATTAGCATCTATTATGAATGACGTTCGACACCCTAGCGAAGTCATGTGTGTCCTGGAGACAAACTTAATATGTTCTAGAATGGGACACAGTTTGTGTCACTAACACATCACGATTCCTACCAGGCTATTGTATGTAATAACAAGCAAAGATCGGTGCTTCGTCCTGTCACTCACTCCGCTGTCCGTCATTCTGACAACTGTGCAAATAGGTTCTCCATGCAAAGGAGGGAGTGTGCCCAGAATACTTGTAAAATTGCACACGATGTCAAAGAAAATATGGGTTACTTTCTCACTCACCAAAACAAACACACAGAACCAAATGTCAGCCTTGAAACTGACGGTTTCAGAGATGGTGGGCAATATAAGATGTCAGATCTGGTGTATACACACTTCATTTTAAAAACTGTTGTCAGGTCTCCCGGGAAATTTGCTTCCCTACTTATCTCTCTCTAGATACTGAAGTTACAAGATCAATCATAGGCTTCCAGCTTCCACAACTGCAGATAAATGGAGATAAGGGTCCTCAGCTGGATTCCAAACTCATCGCGAAGGAAAACGGGGAAAGAAGTTTTTTTGTTTTGCTTTTTATTAGAGTGCACAAATAGCTTGCATCTTTGGGACGGCTCAGTTCCAGGAAGATCTGCAGCTTCTGAATATGTGGCCTGATGTATCCAAAAGATGTTGACTGTTCCCCACTGTGCAAGCCCCACATTATTTTGCAGCCCACAAGCTGACGCGGCATCAGCTGTGTTTCCATTTTTACTTCTGAGCCTTTTGAAATTACATGTTTCCATTTTGCAATTTGATGTAATAATGAAGAAACTCCAAATTTGTAAGTTATTGTATTGCTTGTTTTTATTGTGTAAAATTAATTGCTTCATTTATTTATGTCATTAAGAAGGGGGGTACCATTTTGCACATTTTATCGTTTGCTGTAATAATTAACATGCCAATAACACCACAGACGCCTTGGAAACAGGAAGGATCAAGCCTGAGAGGCTGAATAGCATATAACATGGCAGCCCTTGCTGTTAGAAGAAGCCCCTTCCCAAAAGTGTGATGAAGAATGTAGCATCACATGAGTGTTAATAATCCTGATAAGCACATACTTGTGGAAATGAAGCGGAAGTGAGCATGTGTAGTCAATACAAGAAGTGACTTTTATAGGAGTGGAATAGTATCATTCTCAAAAATGGTAATGTGGCTGTCCAAACACAGCTGAAGTAAGCACTGATATTGCAGACATACATGAGCTGCTCAAACTTGGTAACTTAGATGGCTTGGTAAATATTTGGTATAAGTTCTTTAAAACCAGCTGTTACTAAGGAGGGTTAAATATTGGCTATGTATTTCTTTCCAACATATCTGCAAACCAGAAAGCTGAATTAAAATCTTACAGTTTTGGGTTAATGTATTCAGCATCAGAACTGTTCTGCAGGGGAGTATAGAAACACTTCACTAGCATTGGTGTACACTTCCTATTATGACCAATTACATATATGTGTATCTCTTGAAGACAGGAACTATTCTTCATTCCTCTTTGCATCTTCTCTGCCTCCCATGAGACTTAAGCAGGGAGAAAGCAATATAATTGGTTTTGAGGTATCACTGACTGGATGAATAGACAGAACCTACTAACCGAGGTCACCCAATCAAGAGCTTCTCTACAAATAAACAACAGCATGACAACGACCTACTCATATCTTAGAACACACTTGTTGCCCAAAGTCTCATGATATTGTCACAGCTGGTCTTTTCAGCTCCAAGAGCCGAGGCTCTGTGGCCTATTTTTAAGTACTGGATGCAGAGTCCTGTTCTGACAGTATCTGTCAGCTAAACTTAAGCTCAGGAATCCCTCTGGGTCCTGCGAGGAGCTCGGACTCCACAGAGAGGGAAACCCTTTTGACTGAGATCCTATCTACTCTCAGATGTCCCCACACAGAAACCCATAAAAGGCTGAAAAGTATTTTGAGGACACTAGGCAGCAAAGATTATTCTTCAGAATCCAGAACATTAATCCCAGTCTTGTGTCTCCTTAGAATGCAGTTCGAGGGACACCTGGGTGGCTCAGTCAGTAGAGCGTCTGACTTCAGCTCAGGTCATGATCTCGCGGCTAGTTTGAGCCCCGCGTCGGGTTCATTGCTGTCAGCCTGTCAGTGCACAGTCTGCTTTGAATCCTCTATCTCCCCCTCTCTCTCCCTCTCCCACTTGTGCTCTCCAAAAAATAAACAAATGTTTTTTAAACCATTTTTAAAAAATAAAAAGAATTCCGTTCTGTTCGGCTGAAAATTGAAGACACACCACACCTCGTCGCCAGTGCATATCGCTCAAAGATCACAGGGACATTGGTTACTTGAATCCAGTAAAAATCACTAATTCAGATTAATTGGGAAAACCCTGTCTGAATTAGTGAAGAATATTACAAACAGGTTTTTAAAAATAAGTGTTTTAGCCCTTTCAAGAAGTATGGCCTAGCCTGAATGGGCTAGGAGAATTCTAAAAGTGTCTGCACCGAGAGTCCAGTGACACAGATATGGAATTGTTATGCCATTTGCTTATAAATAAGAATTACAATTTATTCTTATCTGTTACAATCTTTTAAAGCAGAATGTGACTTGCACTGTATTTCCACTCACAAAGCTTTTTGAGTTACTTTTTGAACAGCTTTACAACACCCCTCAGTAGGCTTATAATTTTGCCACTCTAAATGTTCTTTGGAAAACAAGCACCAGAGATGGTTGGGTGAACCCATCTGGTTTGGTTTAACACACTAGTTCCTGTTTTACTTTTTTAAAGATTTTATCTTTAAGTAATCTCTATACCCAGGGTTGGCCTTGAACTCACAACCCCAAGATCAAGAGTTGCACACTCTAACGACTGAGCCAGCCCGGTACCCTCCATAACATACTAGTTTCTAGAGGCCTGGTACATGCAGTTGATAACTGCAGGGGATGGATGATTTAAGAAGTAAATCCTACAAGGTGAAAGTTGTTTTAGCCAGTATTTATTTTTTTTAAACCATCAAGGTATAGCTCAGGACACTTCAGTGACAAAAAAATTTTGGTCTTACTAAGGAATCTGCTTGATCCTTTAACACTTTAGACCTCACAGTGAACATTAGGTTATACACATCTTACATCAAACGTTACCTTGTTCTGTGAAAATAAGCCAACGTGGAGCTAGGAAAGAGATACTAGCTGAACTTTAGTTTCTCCATATCAGGGCATCACACTTGGAAACAGAAAGAAATCTTACCTTCCCCTTAAGTAGTTCTTGTTATGTCTATCAAGTTTTTAAATGTTAGCAAAAATAAAACATCCTTGAAAATATATTATCACACAGAATGAAGACAAAGTATTGAATACATGTATAAATAATAATTCTAAATCAGTGGTTTTTAACTAAAGAGGGCACAGTGAAAGCTGTAGCCTTTCTTTCCAGAAAAACACACAAAATGTTCACCTACATGAAATTTGGGCACCATTTCCTTAAGAAATCTGAGCTGTTCTATGTCTTTTGAGGCGTGTATTTAGGCCGTTCTTTCTTCAGACAGGACATAAGTATATTTCCGTTCTGTTACCTAAAGAAATTACTACCAATTCTGAGTAACTGGAACCCAAGTTGATCAGTTTCTAATTTTATCTCCCACTCCTCTTCTCTATAATTCTATTTTGCCTTCTGCTAATAAGTTCTGAATTCACCTTATTTTGCAAAAAGATTCCAAAGAGGAGAATACATGGAATAGGTTCTCATCAGTGATGAGAGATGGAATGAGGGCGACTTTCAGAGCTGGTAATTTTCACTCTTGCATTCAAGGAGAGATTTGGATAATTTTCTCCTCAATAACAACTTTTTCTCCTTTCTTGTTAACATAAGCCCTATTTGACCTGAGGTTAGAAAAGAACTCTACCTGGCAGCCTCTCTTGCAGCTAGAAGCAGCCATATAAACTCTTGGCTGGCAAAAGCTTCTGGGGGGAAGCTCTGGGAATGATCTTTACGAGGGCTCAGTAGTTTGCTCACTTCACTCTTTTACCCTTTGCCAGAATGCAAAGATGATACCTGGAAGTCTAGGACTCATATGACAGGCTCGGGGGCAACAGCCACACACTAAAGATGGCAGAGTAGGAACATGGATGGACAGTGAGGCAACTATGACACCAGCCCTGAACTGACTCATCTCTAGACTTCATGTTGCATGAGATAAATAAAACTATCTTTTCTTAAACTATTTTGTTGGGTTTTCTTTTTTTAATTTTTTTAATGTTTATTTATTACTGAGAGACAGAGAGAGACGGAGTGTGAGCAGGGAGAGGCAGAGAGAGGGAGACACAGAATCTGAAGCAGGCTCCAGGCTCTGAGCTGTCAGCACAGAGCCCAATGTGGGGCCCACACTCACAAACTGTGAGATCATGACCTGAGCTTAACCGACTGAGCCACCCAGGGGTCCTTTGTTGGGTTTTCTTTTATTTGCAGAACAACCTGCATCCTAACCTATGTATCCACATCCACTCAATCATCCACGTTAAAACTGGGTTCCACTGACGTCCAGAGCAGTGTTTCTATAACTTTAATGAGCATATGAATCTCCTGAGAATACTGTTAAAATGCAGATTCTGATTCAGGCTTGGGATGGATTCCAAGAGCCTGCATTTCTAAGTTCCCAGGTGAGGCTAAGTCTGCTGGTTTACGTATGGATCACCTTTTGAGCAGTAAGGTTCTAGAGGATGTAGAAACTGAATGCAAATTTCATCCATATGTGATTTTTCTTTCCTGGAGAGAGGTCCTATGGTTTTCATAAGATTCTCAAAAGGGTCTGTCAAACAAAATGATTTAAAACAGATATTATATGGGATTAATTGACAACAAAAGATAAGAGCCTAAAAGACCATGGGATTTAACTCTCCATCCATGCAGGTCTTTAGAAAAAGAGCAGATAAAGTAAGAGCTGGCTATTTCCTATTTGCCCCAGTCCCTACCCACCTTCATTGCCCACCATCTGTGTCTTTCTCTGGCCCTGGGAGGAGGACCCTATGAGCTCCTGGACTCTTTCATCAGCTGGCTCTGTTGGGGTTCAGCCAGTGGAGGCACCAGCAAGGAATCCTAAGCCTGGAGAAGAAAGGTGGGGTTTTCTCCCCCACTTCTGTCCTAAGTGTCACACCTCTGGGTCATGTCTCTGGCAGATACCATGTCCCCTCCATGACTGCAGCTCCTCTGGGGAGCCTCACTGGGCTCTGGCAATGGCATTTTCCTTTGCCTTGTCAGCCCAAAGGAGTGGGTCCCACTGTGGCTAGTGCCTGAGGGTCACAATGTCCCTCGCCTGTTCATACCTCTGGGGTAGTCCCTTCACATCAGTCTCTTTACTCAAGGTAACTGATTGGATTCCACTTCCTGCTGGACCCTGAACAACACACACGGCAGTGCCCTCTGGGTCACCAGGCTAATGGCCACCTACCAGTACCCAGTTTGGACTTCTCTCTCTAGCACTTCAAACTGTTTGCCACCGTCACACCTTTCTGACCTCAACATGCTCCTTCTATGCTTTGATAAGACCTCCAGTGAGACGGGCAGGGAATGGGCACAGCCCCTTCCTGACACTATTCAAGGACTCCTCATGCCTACCTTCTCCTTCCACCGAGGTCCTATCACCGATGAAATGGAAAAAACAAAACAAAACAAACTCCTTAGCAGAGCATCAAGGTCCCTTTCCAGCCCCATTTTCAACTTCTTTTCCAGTCATGTCCGGTGTGGGTTCACAGACCCATTTGACATTCCCTAAATACATGTTGCTATTTGAAGCCTTTAAACCTTTTTAGTTTTCCCTTCTTCCTAGAAGGGGCCTTTACTCCTCAGTTTCCCAGAAAATTCCTACTTGTACTTTAAAATTCTGCCAAATGTCACTCCCAGAGACAGTCAGTTCAGTCATCCATTCTGTCCATCCTTTGTGCCTTCAGAACATTCTGTACATGGTGCCTTCCACCCATCACTCACTATGGGGAAATTTGTTTCTAGATCTGTCTTCTCTACTTGTCCAAGAATGCTGAGGACACGGGCGAAAGCTTCTTCAGGTCCATCTCCCACATGTCTGACATACGTCAGCGCCCTTAACACGGGAGGAGGCAAAGGGGTAAAGAGAGAGGGAGAAGCCTCGGGAACGTTTACATCTACTTTGTCGGCCTGTCCCCTGTGTGGAAGCAACAGTCGCAGCACCCCACCCCCATCTTCCTAGAATCTTTATGTTTATGCTAAATTTTGTATATGCCTTGGACCCTGGAGAGACAGGAAGATCTGAGATTAAATCCCTAAAGAGTCATATAAGCAGGGCCGACGCAGGGCTAGACGGGCTCAGTGGTAAGAAATACACGGCGAGGCATGATTAAATGCTCAGGCACAACCCATTTGTATCATTCTCCTGGAAATTCATCAAATGACCTACAGTTTTGTTTCCATGATAATTGGTTTTTTTTTTTTTACCTTAGTGTAATATTTATTCTTCGTGAGTACCCTGACTTCTAAAATATAAGCTGATGAGAAGAGGGGAAAACTATGGGTATTATATGGAAATTCATTTAGTATTCATAATGGTGTCCAAAAAGACAGAGAGGATGAAATCACTTCAATAATTACCATCTTCTCTCCCTCCCTGCCAATAACCCAGCGTCTTTATCTTTCCTTCACATACTTCCACGCTTGACCCCTATGTGCTGTGTCTTTATGAACCAAACATTAAAAACTCAAATATTCATCTGCCTTATTCTGTATTTCCTTTGTTTCTCCCCCTGCTTCATCCCCCTGCAAAATCTCCAACGATAAAGCCATGTGTTGCCACAGCTAAGAACACATCAAGTAACATTCGCGGCTAAATCTGCACTGCTTACAGAGAAAGCTTTTGTTAGTCTTTATGAAGTGCGTGTGTGAGGGCCCCTCGTGACTCAGACCCCGCTGGTTATTAATCGTGTTGTTTGGTATCATGCTTCCTGTTGTGCACAGCAATGTAAGTGACATGCGTCTTGGAGCTGACTGTCAATATCTTCGTTAGAACTTCTGTATGAATCCCGCAGACTTTGCCTGCTCCCAGACAGGTGGCAGATTCCCCACATCACCACTCCCTACATAGTCTCCTGCCAGGACATCTAGGTCTCGTATGGACTAGAAACCGTTCTCCAGCTTTAATTCTTATAATAGGATGGTGCTTGTCGGCCATGTAGCATATTTCCTGTTTACGCATGATCATGTAGGAAGAATCATTTCCATTTTTCTCCTCCTGAGAGCAATGAAAAGATGAAGAGGTAAGGGAGGGGTGCCTGGGTGGTTCAGTCGGTTAGGTGTCTGACTCCTGATTTTGACTCAGGTCAAGATCTCACAGTTCATGGTATCAAGCCCCATGCTGGGCTCAGCACTGACAGTGTGGAGTCGGCTTGGGATTCTCTCTCTCTCCCTCTCTCTCTGCCCCTTCCCCGTGCATGCACGCGCTCTCTCTCTCTCTCTCTCTCTCTCTCTCTCTCTCTCTCAAAAGTAATAAATAAACATTTAAAAAAAAAGTCAAAGAGGTAGAACTTCTTTCCAAGTCTCAAGCACCCTCATTTACTATCAACTGAGTTCCAAGAGCATCTTTTCCTGTCTCCTGGGCATTTTTTACTCTTAACCATTTAGAAATAATCTTATTTTGATGTTAACATTGTGTTAGAAGAGTAGGGGTTTTCATTCATTCTAAATACAGAAAGGAATGAATTCTGCCAAGGAATTTATTTGGACTCAAAATGAAAGAGAGGCCTGTCACCCAGATTTGCGTCCTAGCCAGGAGCTGCTGACAGGCAGGAATGTGGAGGATGAGGTGCTTCCCTTCCCCCTTTGGTTGTTTCTCACAAGGTCTCACTGTTTTGAAGGGTACCAGGTGTGGCAGCGACTGCTCTTTGTCCCGATATCACTTTTCCCTTGCTCTTCAAACAGCAGAATCTGTAATCTTTCCCTTTCTCTCTCAATGTAACAGAATCTTTTCATGCCACCTAAAGAAAAAAAGACTACATTTCTCATCTTCTCTTGCAGGTAGAGATGGCCACGTGAGTAACTTCTGGCCAATGAGATGTGGATGGAGCTGGTGAGTGCAATGAGTAGACTAAACCCTTCACAAAAAGGAGCATGTCTTTCCCTGTCTCTTCCCCTTGGCTAGATGTGGAAATAGGCCATCTTGGACATGCCGGTGAAGGTGAACAGTATGAAAGGTAGAATAGGAAGACAGAAGATGCCTGGGCTCCTGACTTATCCCTAATATTCTTTAGATGCCACAGTGCTTGAGGTCTCTTTATTAAGGATCAAGGTTACTACTTCCTAGCTTACCAACAATAACTCTCTTTCATGCTTCCCTCCTGCTAACCTCCTTATTATGAATGGAAAAATCAGAACTTACAGGATTATTTTTAAATTCCCTCCTAATATTTTACCTTAGAGTGAAGTTTGTTACCCTGTTTTATAGATGAGCAAACTAAGACAAAGTGCCTTACTCTCAGCATTGACATTACCATCCACAGGAGACTTCAGAAAAGATCCAAGGGTTAAGACCCTCAAGATCCAAGGATTTCAGGAAATGAAGAACCTCAGAAATGCACTCCCCTTCACACTGCCAGATGTACTAGTGGGGCCGTCAGTTAGCAAGAGATATCTGGTGCCAACCATGGCTGCAGTTCATAGAGACTGTCCCTGGTGCCCTCTAGCACCTTCTTCACTCTGGCAAGTTGTCAGTGCCACCACTCTGGCCTCCCTGCATTCACACACTGCTGCACCATCGCTGTGGGGCAGGACAGTGGCATCGCAGTGGCCAGCACTGTCCTCCTATAAGCAGCCTGTAGCAACAGGATCATTCTGCTTCTGTGTTGACTATTTATTATCCCTGTATAGAGCGTAACCAGCAGAAAGCTGAATGGCCTCATGGGACAAGACACGCTTGCGGTCAGGAGTTCACACCTCCAGACTGAACAAACGAGAGGCACCAAATGCTTTTCTATCCTTGAGGGAAACTGTGTAGTTTGACTTTGGAAACTCCCATATCACTTTTCTGTTCTCTGGCCTCCTGTCTCATTCCTTCCTTATCCATCAGATGGTCAACTGGCTTTGGATGCTCCAGAGGTGGAGGAAAGTTTACAAAATGTAGGTCCTTGCACAGAGCTAGTGCACAAGAATCACATGTTGCTTGTAATAACATAAACTAGGGGCGCCTGGGTGGCTCAGTTGATTGAGCATCTGACTTCAGCTCAGGTCATGATCTCACAGTTCATGGGTTCAAGTCCCGTGTCAGGCTCTGCTGACAGCTCAGAGCCTGGAGTCTGCTTTTGATTCTCTGTGTGCCTCTCTCTCTGCCCCTCCCCTGTTCATGATTTGTCTCTCTCTCTGTCTCTCAAAAATAAATGTTAAGAAATTTTATAAAAAATAAACAAATAAACTAATTCTGATTAAAGCTGTTAGTAAATTAAAGTATCCAAACCTAAGACTAATAAACATAATAATAAAATCAGGGCATGTGGTAATTAAATTGGGGAAATATTTTGACTGAACTGCAGGAGGATCGATAGGACTGTAGTGCATGTGACTCACCCGTTAAAAAACAGATTCTGATTCAATGCATCCAGGGGCATAACCTGGATTTTACATTTCTGACAAATTCCCCAGTGATATCAATGCTGCAGGTCCGTGGACCCTGCTTTGAGTAGCAAGGACCAGAGCACTTTCACGACATGCCACGTGGGCAGTAACCTATATGTTGATCCACTTCTGCTCATGACAACAGAAATACAGCATTATTCTGACCAATCTCTAAGCTCTATGAGTTCTCCCATTGTATACTTCCTCAGGAAGCTAAAGTGAGTAAGAAATTGTTATGACTGCGGTCTAGGCAGTCTTCTTACCAGATTAGAATCTTCAGCGGGTCTAGGACTCAGCTACCTATGTGCAATACTCTAATTACTGTCTAGCATGGAAAAATGGTCACTTTTCTGGATGGTTCCATGTCACAGAGTCTGAAGAGACTATTCAAGTCAGAAACCCTATGTTGCAAGCTTCCCAGAAAGCCAATTCTGACAGACAGATCAGCAGGCAAGACATTCTTAGGATGAACACACGTGGATGGGAGGAGGCAGGACTGGGCTGCAGACACTGAGCTGTGATGCAGGCACATGAAAGTTCTTAGTCTCTAGGAGCCCTTGAACCTGGGATGGCCCTTCAGGGTTGTCCCAGGTGGAACTAGGGAGTCTGGCCTTTCTACCTTCATGTTGATTAGTCATTGCATGCAGGCCAACCCTGGAAAGAGCATGACCTTGAGACAGACAGTTTTCCTCTGCAGAGAGCTGACATTTGGGACCATCCAGACGCTGGTAGAATGGGTTTTTATTCCTGATGGGAGATCTGGGTGATGCATCACCCTGTCTACCACAACTTGCCCTCTGGAGGCTTCCAAGGATCTTAAGAAAGGCTTCACCTGGCCTTTGGAGCTAAAATTGCCCTCCAAACAGTAAGTGCCCACTCATCTTCTACCTTGTTTCTAAAGCCTCAATTTTATTCACTTTCAGCCAAGTAGCCATGTCCTTCAGGGAAGACAGGATTTAGCCTGCCATTCACAGTGGGTCTCATTCTTCTTACCATTATGGTTTGCACATGGTAAAAGGACACAATTCTGGCCAGTAAGGCTTGAGGGGAAGTCTGATATGGGCTTCTGAAAAAGCTTTTGTCACTGTTAAGAACATGAAAGAATGTCCCTTCTTTTATCTTTTGCTTGTATCAATGTTATTATGTCGATGTGTGACGGCTGGGACTGTCACCATGAAGGTAAAGGACTAAAGACAAAAGCCATGTGGCAGAACATAGAGATAGAAAGAACCTGGATCTTTGATGGTATCACTGAGCCACTATTGTTATTCCACCCTGGAACTGCCTCTCTGGACATCTCATTATGTGAACTAATTAATTTCTCTACTTTTTAACCACTACAGTTTTTTAAATCATACGCAACTGAAACATCTTAATAAGTTCAATGCTTAATCAATACTCGTTAAATGAATAATTGAGTGAATGAATGTCAGGCTCAACCACCTCATGTGAAACAGACTGGCACAGACTTGATCGTTTTGTAGTTTTCATTCTGTTCTGTGTAGATTTGGAGCAAAGAAGTTCAAGGGAAGAGAAAGAAATACTTGAACTTAGGACAGAAGGAGTCTGGTTGTTTATAGTAGGGCTGGATTTAGAAAGTCTCCACAAAGGCACATGGAAAAAGTATGTCCCAACTGCAGTCCAGCTGCTCTGGAGGGGGCGGTGTGCTGATGGAAGATGTGAATCACACCTCGAGAAAGCAGAGCCAACGATCAAACCTCATCTGGTAATGCTGCATACTTAATGTGAATTATATCTTAGAAATAGCCCTGCGTTTGACAGCCACCGAGCCTCATGCCAGCCACTTTGTCTTTCATTCTATAATTAAACAGGAGTCCTTTTCTTGGGTTTGGAGCTTGCAGAACTCCATCTTTTGACTAATTCACCTTCAAATCAGTGCTGTGTCTTGATGTATTACAGCGATGGGCTGCACCATGCATGTAATCCATCACGGCAGTCAGCTGTTGCTGGGCTTCCAGCATAGAGAAACTGAGCCAGCTGTTGTCCTGACACACTGGAGCTATGCATCACCCAAACCTAGGACACCGATGATCTATTACTCCAAGGTGGCACTGTCCAGAATAGAGATAGTCCTGGGGCATATGGAGCATCATGCTGGCTTGACAGAGACTTGCTTGGGGGTTGGGAAAGGCTCTCCTAACACCAAGTGGTTGAAATAGATTGGTTTCTAGACCCAGTTCAGTGGTTTTAATAAGGGGTGCAGAAGCATTCACATGGATTGCTATTATTGATCAAACTCAGGAAATCAATTTCTTAGTAATGTATTTGTGAAAAATCAAAGCCATCCTGACAGCATTTTATGTATCTTAATCTGTATGGTTGATGATTTGAATTGTCTTTACACAAATCTTTCAAGTCAGCAAATGATATAGGCTGCTGGTTCAACATCAGGGCCCCCAGTTGGGTCTGTCTAAAGAGGAACTGTTTAAATATTGACTGCTGAGAATTTGCTGAAATCATCTACTTCCGGTTTGCTTTTTGTTCTTTAAGGGAACACATGCACTGGCATCTGCATTGCGCATCTGCATTGGTGTGCAAGAGCACAAGGGAAGTTCCCTGAACCGCTCACGTGAAATATTTAGAAAATTAGAGCTAGCCCTCGTCCACGCTCTCCCATTTATCCATCCTTCCCAGTCCTGGCCTGTCTGAAGAGGAAACAAACCCAGAAAATGGAAATATTTAAAGATGAGCTATAAAAACTCTTAACTGTTAGCTCTCAGATAGTTTTCTAATTCTTGTATAAAGAGGCCTGGTCTTTCTAAGCAATTCCTCAGCTCTTCCAGCATTTTTAAGAAGCTACCAGTCTAGTGAAATTATTTTCCCGGCTGTGACTCCAATGGCACAAAAGGGACCTTCTTGTACCTAAATGTCCTCCTCCCCAGTATAAGAAATGGTCGGTGAACAAAAAGAAGTGAGATCCGCCTAGATCTGGAGCAGGCAGCACAGGCGACAGAATCTTCTACTGGGTAATAATAACAGCCCTCTCTAATTTTTTCCTTTTCTTATTGTGGCAAAATACACATGGCATAAAATTTACCATTCTAACCATCTGCAAGTGTACAGTTTGGTAGCACTAAATACATTCATGTTATGCAACTATCACAACTCTTTTCATCTTGTAAAACAGAAACTGTAGACCCATTAAACAACACCACGTTCCCTCCCTCCCTTTCCCCAGGACCTGGGAACCACCCTGCTACCTTCTGTCTTTATGATTTTGATTACTCCAAGAACCTCCTATAAGTGGAATCATATAGCATTTGTCTTTTCTGTGACTGACTTATTTCACTTAGCATAATGTCCTCACAGTTCATCCATGCTTTAGCAGACGTCAGAATGTCTTTCCTTTCTAAGGCTAAAGTATCCCCACTGCACTTATATACTATATTTTGCTTCTCCATTCATTTGTTGATGGACACTGGATTGCTTCCATATTTTAGTTAATGCGATAAGTACTGCTAGGAACGTAGGTGTACAAATATCTTTTTGAGACTCTGCTTGCTTGCAATTCTTTGAGGTATATACGCAAATGTGGAATTGCTGGACTATGCAATAATTCTATTTTAAATTTTTGAGGGCACCTTTCAGTTTCCCACAGCAGCTGAAACATTTTATATTCCCACCAGCGATATACAAGGGCTCCAATTTCTCCACCTCCTCACCAGCGCTTGTTATTTTCGGAGTTTTTGACAGTAGCCATCCTAATCGGTATCGCATTGTAGTTTTGATAGGAAAAGTTAGACGAAGAAATCTTTCATTCTTGGGGATCCTGGGTGGCTCAGTTGGTTGAGGGTCTGACTCTTGATTGCAGCTCAGGTCATTATCCCTGGGTCATGGGACTGAGTCTCGTGTCAGGCTCTATGCTGAGCATGAAATCTGCTTAAGATGTTCTCTCTCTCTCTACCTCTGCCCCTCTCCCCTGCCTGCATACGGTCTCTCTCTTTCTTACAAAAGAAAAAAAAGAAAGAAAAAAGAAATCTTTCATTCCTTACTACACTCTATATCGCCAAAAAGTAATGATGATGATTTCTAGAAGTAAAATACCCCAAGATAACATGTTTGGCACCTCTATGGAATGTTCAGTCAGCAGTTTTGTCTGGGGTTCATTCTGTCTGTCCCCACCACTTGGAATAAGATCTCCCTTGTTTATAGAGGCACAGAATAATCCCTTTTTACCCTCCACCAAGAAAAGAGGCATGGGAGTCCAGGGATGTTTATCTTTAGAAAAGCGATGAAGACTAGGTCTTTGACATAGAAAAAGTAGGTGGGGTGACCAGTTCGTCCCAGTTTGCCAAAGACTCTCCCACGTTTAGTGCTGCAGTCTCTTGTCCTGGAAGACCCATCAGTGCCTGGCAAACTGGGAGGGATGGTTACCCCAGCAGTAGGTCCTCAGGAACTCTCACCTGGGGGCAGTGTAATTAAGCCAAACGAGGCCATTCTGTCTAACCCTAGGCTTCTATTTCCTCCTGTACAAATGTTGTGCAGTGAAAAATACAGTTAGAACTAGGTTAAGAAATGGGTTTGCAGTAGACGCAGTTCTTCACAAAGAGCTCTAGGAGAGAAGAGAAAGGGATGTAACATTCATTAAGTAGCTATTTTAGGTGCTTTACCTAATATATTCATATAATCCTCACTACCTTGAAGTAAATGTTATAAATACTATTTTTTACAGAGCACATTACTGAGACTCAGAGAGACTGAGTAACTTTCCTAAGGTCATATAGGTAATGAGGAAGTTGCAAATTAAGGATCTGAGCCAAAGCCTTTCTACTTCCTAACATAATCTCAGAAGTAGATAGATGAGTACAATTACAGGAGAAGCCTCTGCCCAAAATAGACTGCTCTACTGCTTGTAATTCTTTCATTACAAAGTATATTTCTTGCATCCAGAAAATGTTAATAGCCTCCAATTAAAAGGCAAAAGTTCCTATAAAGAAAGCTTAATGGAGTTGAAAGTATTATAAGCTAACATTTTTCTTATTGGCTATATCTAATTTCAGTACCTTTCCCAAAGTCCAACTTAATGGGTTCTAGATAACCATCTATAGCACAGCCTAGTATCTGTGCAATGTCACCATGCTTATTCTCATTTCTTTCTATATTTTCCTCCTCAAGTAATTTTTTAAATTGTTAGGTAAAATTTTACTCATGGGGCGCCTGAGTGTCCCAGTGGGTTAAATGTCAGACTCTTGATTCTGGTTCAGGTCATGATCTTACAATTTGTGAGATTGAGACCCGTCTGGGGCTCTGTGCTGACAGTGTGGAGCCTGCTTGGGATTCTCTCTCTCTCTCCCTCTCTCTCTCTGCCCCTACCCCTCAAAATAAATAAATAAACTTAAAAAAATATACCGAGAGTTACCTTAGTACATGTATAAACTGTGGCCCAACGTCCATGATAGGTGAACATGACCCTTTCCTTTACCCATTGCTAAAACACGTCTCTCTCCAAGCATGTCAAATTTAGAGAGCATTACAGTCATGGATCCCTGAAGTACTGATCTTCTCTCCCACAGAGAATCCTTCGAAAGAGCCAGAGCTCACCCATGACTCCCCCATGCTGTGCAATCTGCCGCACAACCACGACCAAACGGTGGTGCTCTTTCCTCTAGTGCAGACGGCGTCTCACTCACACTCCTTAGACCCTTCTGACCTTTTCTAGCTCAGCTAGAAAAGCTGTGCTCATGTATGAGCACAATTTAAGAGAACAGAAACTTATGTCTTCTGCATTAAAACACTGTAGATTTTATCTCAAGAAAAAATTACCTTCCATTTCAAACTAACCATTCACTTATGTGCGGTACCTAGAGTAGTCAAAGTCAGAGAGACAGAAAGCAAATGGTTGTTGCTCGTGGCTGAAGGAGGGGGAAGGAGGAGTTGTTATTTTAATGGATATGGAGTTTTAGTTCAGGAAGATGAAGAAGTTCTGGAGATGATGGTAGTAATCGTTGTACAACAGAGTGAAAGTACTTAATGACACTGAAAAGTATGCTTAAATATGGTTAGAATAGCAAATTATGTGTTACGTATATTTTACTACAATAAAAAAAAATCATAAAAGAACAACCTCGGTTGTTTCCTGAGACTCTGCTCACATTAAAGTTTGTGTGCTCCGAAAATTCACATGTTGAAACTTAATCCCCAATGTCACGATATTTGGAGGTGGGAGCCTGTGGAAGGTGGTTAGGTCATACGGGTGGAGGCCTCATGAATGACTTTCATGACCTTTTAAAAGAGACACCAGAGAGTTCTCTTATCCCTTCTACTTCATGAGGACTCACTGAGAAGGCCGTCTATGAACCAGGAAGCGGGCTCTCACCAGACACGGAATCTGCCAGCACCTTGATCCTGGACTTCCAGACTCCAGAACTATGAGAAACGAAGGTTTGCTGTTTCAGCCTCCCAGTCGGTGCTGTTTTTACGTTAGTAGTCTGAATAGACTAAGACAGACTCCCTCCCTGGTTTCACTTTCATGACTCTGACCGACTCCCAAGTGCAGGAAAAGGAGAGAAGGAAACAACGAACACAGTTCCTACTCTGAAGAAACTTAAAACTCAGCGCAGAGACACCACTTCCTGTAAAACAGATACGCTACCGCTTACAGGGAAGAGTGGGCACACACCCTTGGCTGTGTGGTGTTCCGGCACTGCACGTTACCCATCATGAAGGAGGCAAAGGCGGTCTTGTGGATCTCACAGGAAAATGTTTTCTCTTTCAGAAAAAAAGAGGCCCTTAATGCTTCCTTATGTGTCTGTCCAGAAGATAATACATGTTAACGGTTAAAGCCCTAACATCAGACTGCCTTGGCTAAAATGCCAGTTGTGTGTCCTTGAGCCATTAACTTAATCTCTGTGCCTTACCTTCTCCATCTTTGAAGTGGGGAAAGTGAAACTATCTAGCTCATGTGACCTTTGCATGTCACATGTGAAGGGACTAAACCTCACTTAGCAAATAACAAGTGCATAATAAATGTTACTGTGCCTTCTTCCTGGCTATGCCCCTCTTCCCATTTCCAAGTGAAGAGCAAAGTAAGCTGGAGGTCTGGTCTTATATGTCTGCTTTATAAGTATCTTTTTCTCTTGACTATCATCAAACTTTTTGCCTGAGCAGTAGTTTGCGAGACTCACAGATCAAAAGATTTTATACGCCTTGTGGTTACTTTGAAAATTTCCTAGAAAATCTTTTTTTTTCAACCAAAGAAAATTTTGACATACAAAGAGTAACATTAATATGCAAATCAGCATGCTGTAAAATTCATTTTGGTGCCTCAGAGGCAGTATTTTTTATAAATACAGAAACATAATTATGCATCCTCTAGAGGACTAAAAATAATTATACAAATTTACAACAAAGCCCAAGGCTGTGTTTCCTTTTAACTGACTGTTTTTAATATCATTTAAATCTTGTTAGAACTTAATTACCAAATCTCTCTTGTAATAATTCAGGTGGAAGATTTAAAGTCTAAACTTGCCATTCAGAAAACAGAACCTCATCAGAGAAACAAAGACATTGAGTCACTGATTGCCCAAACAGGACAATAGAAGAAACTCTTTCAGGATAGAGCCATGTGGGTCCTGAGACAGGGGGGCCCACTAAGAGAAAGTATGAATATTAATATATGAGCCACATTAATTTTTAACCTATAATTTCTTGGGAAGATTACATATTTTGATCATTATGGATTATAATCCCAATTAACCATTTCTACCTCTTTGTAAGTTTTCTTCTATACTTTTGTCTTTTTCAAATTAATGTAAATATGATTTGGGGGCAACATTTTCCTCATAATGATATGATTAGCCTTTCCTAAATCTATCCAGAATGTGTGTATGTGTGCATGTGCCTGTGTGTGTGTGTATTAAAGACTGGTTTACGTTAGTGCAGAAAACAATAAGCAAAGTCACGAGGAAGCTTCCCATTTATACTCTGTCTTAAAGGCAATTATTTATTAGTATTTAGAGAAAACAGACCCCTTATTATGAAATAAAAGGTATAAGAAATTCAAACACATTTTCATTTACCGCTAGTTAATAATAGTTCCTAGGGCTTAGAGCTCCCTGGAAAATTAATTAGTCTGCTTATGTTATAAAGGATAATAATTTGTTTATGTGAGATATCTCTAACACAGGTTGTGATCCATTATGGCAGAAGCTGACCAATTAATTTTCCAGGGAGTTCTAGCAATTCCATAGATGAGAAGTCTATGCAACATTGCAATTCATTCTAGTCACTAAAAATATCAGTCAAGTCAGTGAAAAAAATATTAATCAAAATGATTGTTTGACAGCCCTTAGATAAATCAGCCAGTTGGTTGAATCTCTCATTTCTCAACCATTTATTTTGGCTTTGTGAAGGTATATAAATGTGGACTTTTTTTCTGTTCCAATGGCTTTAATCGCATGGAAAAGTATACAATAATACTAAAACATATTATATATAATATACTTGATGTGTGTTGTGAGGGTAAAAGACTTTGCTCTTAATCCTTGGGTTCCTGGGTTCTTTCTACTGCCCCTTTTGACTGGACCCCAGGAAAGCAGCACTTTGACAGAGAGAGTTGGCATCTAGATTCCAACTGAGTGGGCAGATTTTTCTATTCTAACACATCTTCTTTCACTGATGTGTGACCCTTTGAAAAGTTATCCTTATTGTTCCACTTTCTCCTCACCACATAAAATCCTGTCATTACCTGAATTCAAGCATTGTTTAAACCTATTTACTGTTTTGGAAAAATTCCAATCTCGAAGTGTTTAAACGTCCTAGCCGTGCTGTTGGCTGTCATTTGTAATTGGTCCAAGTGGAATCTCAAATAAATAAATAAATAGGGGCACCTGGGTGGCTCAGTTGGTTAAGCATCTGACTTTGGCTCAGGTCATGATCTAGTGGTTCAAGTTCAAGTTGGGCTCCATACTAACAGCTCAGAGCCTGAAGCCTGCTTTGGATTCTGTGTCTTCCTCTCTCTCTGCCTTTCCCGTTTGCTCGCTCTCTCTCTCTCTCTCTCTCTCTCTCTCTCTCTCTCTCTGAAAAATAATAAAACATGAGAAAATAAAATAAAAAGACTTGTATAGATTGCATATCTGAAGGAAAGCCTATCCAACAAGAAAATGAAAGCAAAAAGATCTTATCCGTTTCCACAGCACCTCTAAAGATACATAGAATTGCTCGATTCAGGATGATAATTGAAGAAATCCAAGCACATTGGTTTCCCCGATCTCTTTTTATTAGTGATAGCAGAGTATTATGCAAAATCTTGAGACCAGATAAATTGGCCTGGCTGCTGAAAATGGAAACACCTAAAATCTCTTTCTGGAGATATTACACACAGGCACTGTAGCCCATGACCGTCTTTCCTTTCGGCCAGCATGGGAAATCATCGTGGTATCTGCCCACTGTACATGTCTACTGCATTTGCCAGCTAATGTTTAGTAACAAGGGCTGTTTGTTCTTCTTAATTATTTGAACTTTCTCCATTTGTGTTTACCTTCACATCCAAACTAGAACGGCTCTGCTCTGAGTTAATTCCCCAATTTCATTATGGCCACATTGGGGAAGAGGGAAAGGATCTGCATCCAAACCAGCAGACAGAAAACAATAGGAACAGGCAGCAGTCCAAGAGCTTTGGCATGGTTTGCAGGAGGAAGCCAGCTCTGATTAATGCTATCAAAATGCTTGTCTTTCCTTTGATTGATATTCAAGACCCCTGTTACAATTATTGATGCTGGTGACAACTGTCATCAAACTCTTTTACAGTTTGCTCTTAGAGAGGGAGGTGGCACGGACTTCACCCGAACATTTGCACACCTGCCTCAATTTAACCTAAAACCCATTATTTTGCAAACAAAATATATAAACCCAACATAGCAATCATGGATTCCCATATTCTTCTATAGAAAACTCTCTAGCTCATAGTAGGGGGTAGTCTGCTTCTGGCTCTCTACAGGAAGAGGGTATAAATGGCAGTGTGGAAGATAGGATGCACTTTAGAAGGTCCTTTGGGATATGAAATCTGGCAAATTAAAGACATCATTTGGAAGGGCACTCTTTGTCCTTTGATGGTGACATTACAGCAGGCTAAAAACGGGCAGGGGTAAAGTTTTCTGGGTTGCTGCTCTTCAGAAGTAAGTGATAAAACAGCCACAAGTATCTGAAGATGACCTAGTCCAGAAGAGCCTGCCCGGGATGCCACGAATGTGGCTATAAACACTCAGCACAGAGGGCACAGGGTTGTTTTTTATGAGTTTGATAGGAAGTCTGAACAGCTTCCTACTTACTCCCAGATTACTTATCCCATTACTCTGGTTAAAATAATTACCAAACCTAACGTCTGTGCACCTTCTCATTTACTAAACTGAACTAATTTTCTTCCTATTTTCCTGCCTCTGATACCTGCAGGACTATTTGGTTGGGCCTTTCTGTTTCTCTGGGGCAAAACTCTAAATTATGGGAGTCGGCAAACTATAAAGAGAGAAATAAAGTATGTTTTACAAATGCTTTTCCAGAAAACCTAAGCCTCTTAAAGAAACTGCTTTTTTTTAAAAAAAGACATTCTTTTTTTAAGGTTATTTATTTATTTTGAGAAAAAGAGAGAATTCCAAGCGGGCTCCCTGCTGTCAAGGCGGAGCCCAGTGCAGGACTCCACCCCATGAACCATGAGATCATGACCTGAGCCCAAATCAAATGTCAGATGCTCAACTGAGGGGACGCCTGGGTGGCTCAGTCAGTTAAGTATTCGACTTCAGCTCAGGTTATGATTTCATGGTTCTTGAGTGTGAGCCCTGTGTCCAGCTCTGTGCTGACAGCTGGGAGCTCAGAGACTGCTTCAGACTCTCTGTCTCCCTCTCTCTCTGTCCCTTCCCTGCTCATGCTCTCTCTGTCTGTCTTTCTCTCTCTCTCAAAAATAAATAAACATTTAAAAAATTTTTAATAAAAATGTCAGGTGCTTAACCAAGTGAGCTACTCAGGCACCCCTAAAGACAGACATTCTTAAAATTAAATCTATACATTCCAAAAGATTTATTTTCTCTAGACGTTATTTTTTTTAATAATTCTTTTTTTTTAATTTTTAATGTTTTTTATTTTTTAGAAACAGAGAGAGACAGTGTGAGCAGGTGAGGGTCAGAGAGAGAGGGAGACACAGAATCTGGAGCAGGCTCCAGGCTCTGAGCTAGCTGTCAGCACAGAGCCCGACGCGGGGCTAGAACCCACAATTGTGAGATCATGACCTGAGCCAAAGCCGGACACTTAACCGACTGAGCTATCCAGGTGCCCCATCTAGAAGTTATTTTTTTAAACAGCAGTTTATATATGTACACAGACTATATCTCTCCACTGCCACCCAGCAGGAACCTAGAACTTGCCTTCATATCATAAGCACTTCACAAACATTGGTTGAATGAATGAATGAATGAATAGAACAAACAGAAATAAGCATTTGTGGGGTAATGTTCTACAAGGGTCATCACCAATTTGGCTTCATCACTGTGGGCAGCCACAACTTGATGAAAATTGACAAGTGAGGGTTACTCAGCCCAGCTATCTGTCTGTACCAATATCATGTGTAGTTTTTTCCCAACTTTTTAGTAGGAGATTTTTTAAATCTATAAAATGTTTTGAATAAAGTTGTAGTTCAGAAACGGTGATCACATTTGCTTTCTCTATGTGTGTATATGACGTGAAAGTAATCTTCAGACATCCTGACATTTCATTTCTAAATATCTCAGCATCCATCTCCTGAGCATAAGGACATCCTCCTACTTGATCTTACGAAGTTCTTTAACTGAAAATTTTATGGAAAAAAAATAAAAGAACAGGATATTGGGGAATAACTGATATAACTTTTAAATAAGGACTATAAATAATTAACTTTTGAGCTCAAGTGCATACAGCAAGGCTCAGTAGAGGGTTTGTGGTCATTTTTCTCAGTTCCTCCTCACCAGGGGCAAGTGGAAATCCTTAGCATCTATGAACACTCACTCTTGCATGGTCCTGTCCTAAGGCCCCTCGCGAATCAGGCTCCCCTGCAGTGCTCTTCTGCACCCTGTGCTGCTCTCAGCCCCCAAGGCTTCCTTGCACCGTGGCCCTTATTAGGATTTGGAGGAAAGTCTCAGTCTCTGACTGCAATAGCTTCAAGTGCAGGTAAAGTAACAACTATTTATCAACTGTACTTAAATCTTAAGTATTGCTCTCATGCTTTGCCTTAGTTCAGATTCTGTAGTAACAGAATCCCATAGACTGAGTGGCTTATAAATGATCAAGATTTATTTCTCACAATTTCAGAGACTGGGAAGTCCAAGATCAAGGTACCAGCATATTTGGGGCCTGAGGAGGGCCTGGTTCATAGGTAGCTGCCTTTTCTCTGTATCTTCATATGGCAGAAAGGGTGAGGGAGGTCTCTGGGACCTCCTTCATGAGGACACTAACTCCATTTGGGAAGTGACCTAATCACCTCCCAAAGGCCCCACTTTCAATTATCATTATTGTAGATTAGGTTTCAACATAGGCATTTTGGGTCTGTCACATGCTCTCCTTCGGACACTGCTGGCAGTTATTGCCCTAGGAAGGATGTCTTTTCCCACTGCTATGAGCTTGGAGCTTTCCTCTTTCTAACCATTCTCTCTTACAGTGTATGTGTTCTACCCTTTGCCTGGAAGAAGAACTTTAAGAATGAGATTTGAGCTGAAATAGGTGTCCTGTGATGCTGGACAGGAGCCTTAATATCTTTCATGCAATAAGCATTTCTACCCTAATTCCCCATCTCCCGTCTCATCAGGGCAGCCAAGAGCCTCACTGTTTAACCACTACTCTCCCTCTATCAAACGAGCCACATCCTATGGATTTATGCTCCTAACAACACAGATGTCAGCAAAACAAAATATTGTCGTATTTAGTTCAGATTATGTTCAGACTATGTTCAGATTTAGTTCAAATGATGTTCAGACATATTTAGTTCAGACCATGTACAGTCTTAAGCTGGCTGTTTGTATTTTGGCTCGGATGTTGGATAATTAAATACTAATTCATTGAAGACATGTGTCCAAGATCATTTCCTTTTATAAATAGAACTGGTGAAATACATATTTCATTTGCCATAGGGTCCCTTGTTATCTGGAAAGTGAACATGGGAAATAGTTGTAGCAATGCTCAGGGAGCAAGACTCCACTTCATTCCAAGGAACATTCACTGAATTGCTTATCATGTGCCGCCAGACACTATCCCAAGCATGGAAGGTACAAAGATGCACACTTGTCCCTGAGAGATCCAGAGTTAGAGGGAAAAAACATTGATTTAAAATGACTCACTCCAAGACATTAAGCCATTTGTTCTATTGGAAGATGTAAAAAAAGTAATATGAAAAATGTTCATAACAATCTTACTCAGCCCTTAAGATCATGCATTACCTCATTCTATCCTCAAAACAATTCTCCCATGTAATTACTAATACCAGGTTAGATATACTAGTTACAAAGGTTAGATAATTTGCCCGATATCACCCTACAGTACAGAGACTTCAGAGCCTAAAATCTTGACAGTTACACTGTCCACTTTTCTACTTTCTTGTAAAAGAGGTAGTTCTGCATGAAATAAACCCCATGGATTTGGGGTCATAAAGGCCATATTTATACCAACTGACTCTTCTGTTGGGGGCTCTCTGAAAGGCAGTAAGATCTTTGGATTTTTCTTTCCACACCTATCAAATGAGTGTTGTGTAGCTGGTTATTTGGGCAGACTATAGTGTGGATTTCTATGCTTCAGCATGAATCACAGTGATTTTTCATTCTCTTCAAAATTATAATAAATAAATGACACAGGAAAGTCATTTAGACCCACACATTCCATGAAAGCGTGGATTTGGGGCAGACAAGACTTTCCCAAGCTGAGTTCATGGTAGTGATTCCCTCTGGCCTTTTTGCTCCAGCCTCCTATTACATGTAAGAATGATCCAGCCATGTCCTGAAGTTCATAGAAGGATCACCGCTTTCTTTTCCAGATTTCGCCAATGTCTCTTCTTTTTATCAGCACAAGTTTAGTGTTTGTTTGTCAACATTTATTAGGATGGTCAGTGGGTTGGGTGAAAAGCTATTCATCAATTTTCGGCCTAGTTGCAGATAAACTTCCCTCTTGGTCTCTGGCCCAGGTGCTGATAAATTTCCCTCAGCTGTGATGACTATGGCATTATTATAATTAGCTACCATAAAGAGATTCACTCTACTCCCCACCATCCTACCCATCCGGGTGTGACCGGCCTCTGGCTGGTCTTCAATCATCTTGTCGTCAGGCTGCCATAGGTGTCCAGCTTCAGGCTGGAGATCTTGCCCTGTGCTGCTCTGCACTGATCCCAGATGCCTTACAGCCGCCACCATGCCACCGCCACCACCCCTCTCCCCTACAACATGCACCTTATCCATACAGGCATTATCCATAAGCTAAGTTCAAACCCTTCCACCGTGCTAGCAGGAACTCAGTGTCATCAGCAAACTTATTTTTCTTCCTTTTCTAACGTATCTTCTGCTAAGAGAATCCAGGCTGTCCCCTGAGGATACCACTTCCAGCAACCCTCTCCACTGAAGACTGTGTCTTTCCTTTCCCCAAGCACCTCAAGGCCAGGGGAAGGGGCAAATGTTCACTTGGCTCTACTGTACAACCTCTCAGATATCTGTACTTCCTCATTCAAAAATCCCAGCTTTTTGGAAGTGAATCATCTAACTTTATTGCCTCTGAAGTCATCTCCCTGACTCCTGGTTAGCAGAGTCACAGCTGATGTCAACATATGGCTCCCTGTCTCTCTCTCCACCACAATTCCTATCTTCAATGTTGGAGTCATCCAACATCCTGACACTCGGATCCTCACGCTTCTTCCAGTTGCTTAGGCCAGAATTCTTAAGTCTTCCTTGATCCTCTCTGGATCTCACATCTCATCCAGCCCACTGGCAAACCTTTTTGTCCTACTTTTACAATCTATCCAGATTCAGACCCCTCTTCACCATCTCCAGTGCTATCACCCAGGTCCAAGCCACTACCATCTCTCACCTGGATTATTGCAGTAGCTTTCCAGCTGTTTTTCCTCCTCTGTCCTTGTCCCCCTTCCTCTGTCCTTATCCCCTTTCAGTCTCCTCTCAATATAGTAGGCATAGTGATCCCTTTAAGAATAAGTCTCATCTCTGCTCCAAACCTTTCAGTGGCTTCCTATCTTACCAAAGATAAAAGCCAAATCTTTGCAATGACCTTCAAAGCCATCCACAATGTGATATAAGGCTCCGTGGGATGTGAGCCCTATCCCACCACCACTGACTCTCTGACCTCCTCTCCTATTCTCTCCTCTTGGTCACTTTATCCAGCCACTGGCCTCCTTGCTGCCCCTCTCAGTCACAGGCATGTTCTCACCTCAGAGTCCTTGCATCTGTTATTATTCTACCTGGACTACTCTTGCCTGGGATATCTGTCAGTTCTTCCTTTTCTTCCATCCTTTGCTCAAAAATTACCTTCATGGTTCATGGCAGTGAGAAAGAGTGAAATCTGGCCATTCATAACAAAGTGGATGGACCTCGAGGGGGTCATGCTAAGCGAAATAAGTCAGGCGGAGAGGGACAGATACCGTATGTTTGCACTCATAGGTCTAACAGGAGAAACATTACAGAGGACCATGGGGAGGGGAAGGGGGGAAATAGGGAAAGGGAGGGAGGCGAATAATGAGAGATTCTTGAATATTGAAAACAAACTGAGGGCTGAAGGGGGAGGGGAGAAAATGGAAGGGGAGTGATGGCCATGGAGGAGGGCATTTGTGGGGAAGAGCACTGGGTGTTATATGGAAACTAACTTGACAATAAACTATAAATTTAAAAAAATCACCTTCATAGAAAAGCCTTAACAATCCTATTTTACATTGCAATGACCTCCTCAATATTACCTGTTCTCCTTCTATGCATTATTTCTGTTCGTAGTATTTATCATCATCTGACACACTATATGGTTTATCTATTGTTAGTTTTATGCAATAGATTATAAGTGTCATAGATATCTGTTCCATTCACTGTGACATCCCCTGTGCCCAGAATAGTGCCAGCTGTAGAGTAGAGAAACTCAGTCTCAAGCAGAGCACTCCCTGCTCATCACATTCTATCATTCCAGCACCCCTCTTTGAGCCTGCCAACCCATTGACCCAGCCACATATTCGCTGTCTTTCACTTCCCCAAGTCCTCACAGCTCTCGCTACACACCCACCCTGCACTCCATGATCCATCCCGTTTTCAAATATTCTTAACTACCTTGTTTAATCTCTGCCCATTGTACTCACCTGGTGAAACCCTAAATCCTCTTAAACCCAATTAACTGCTTATCATATCTCCATACCCAAGCAGCTGAATGTTGTTGGAGAAAATCCCATGACCATGCTATCAGGATCCATTTCAAATTTATGACCAAAATCTTCAGTGAGCACTCAACACTATCTGACAATGAAACTTCCCTAGTAAATTCATTAACCTACTCCCAAGATGACTATTATGTATGTTCTCCTCGATCCTCAAATTCCAACATCTCCTCCCACCCAACTCTCAGCTGAAGACCTTGTCATATATTTCACAGAGAAATATAGATGCAATCAAATGAAAACCATTTTAACTTCCCGCCTTTCATTCCACAAATTTACTTATGTCTGTAGTAATCACGTGCCCTGGTAAATGTGTGCCCTGGATCCCTTCTTGCTCTTTTTCCCCTGGACTTGGCTCCTAAAAGAATTTCCTTTTTTCTGCATCATCCATTCCAAAATAGATTTCTAAACTAAATCTCTAAGCACTGATTGCTCCAGGAATCTTTTATAAATCTTTCTCTGGCTATACTTTCTCTCTTAGTCATTTCAAAAAGTCCTATGTCTTCAAATATCATCCATATGTTGATGATGCCCAAATTTATTTTTCCAGTCCAGACTTCTTCTGTGAGGTCTGGACTTGTATACAGACGTGGATCTCTATATGGATGTTTAATATGCCTCTTAAACTAATATAGCTAAGACTGAACTTATTGATTTCTCCTATCAAAAAAAGTCATTCCTAATAAATGTTTGTTTGTATCCCAGAAAATAGCACCACCATTCACTTAGTTGCTAAGGTCAAAACCTAAGACATCATGTTGGGTTTTCCTCTTTCTCTCAGTTCCACATTTGACCCCACAGCCCTGTAATCATGACATCCAAAATGTATCTTGAATTCTGCCACCTCTCACCATCTTCACTGCTCCCACTCCACCCCAAGCTATCATCTTGGTTCCTTGAACCACTACAGAGCAACAATAACAACAAAATAAATTGATTACATAGCATGTTTCACAATGATAAGAGCTAGGAAGTAGGATATGTGATGATGAATTGAGGGGCTTAACATTTTAGATAGGGTAGCCACCGAAGGTCTCAGGCTTTGAAATAGGGGTGTGCCTACGGTGTTCAACAAAGAGACACGCAAGACTGAGGCAGAGTGAGAAAGAAAGGAGATGAAGTCAGGGTCACAGGGGTGGGGGGAGGGAGTGGCACAGCAGTCAAATCATGCAAATCCTTGTGGATCATAATAAGGATTTTGCTTTCACTTTGATAAGACAGAAAACCACTGAAGAGGTCTGAAACGAGGAATGACAGTATCCTACTTCATTTAACAGGATCATTCTGCTGTGGTGTTGAAAGTAGATTACAGACAGCAAGGATACAAGCAGGGAAATCAGTTGGAAGTAACCTATACAGCAAGTACTTCAGTAACTACAGTAAACTATTTTATGGTAATCCAGATGAGAAATGATGTGACTTTGACCAGGCGGAGGGCAGGAGAAGGGGGTGTAGTGAAAAGTGGTTCAATTTTGAGAACTGTACATACATATGCATACATATATCTGTGTGTATATATGTAGGTAAATAGATAGATAGATAGATGATAGACAGGTAGATAGATCATAGTATCCTAATACCCTAGGAAGAGTCCAATCATAGATGCCAGACAGCCATAGGTCTCAATCAGGGCTCCATTTCTAATCATAAGAACAGTTCATTTCACTGAGCCTCAGTTCCCTCATCTGCCTAGCCAAAGTAAATATTCTAAAGACTAAATATAATATAAAGGTATTCTAAAGACTAAATGCAATATTTTATATAAAACAAATAGCACAAAATCTATCACGGAGGAGATGCTCAACAAAAGTTCATTTTTCCCCCTTTCCTTGCTCAGCTAACAGGTGGCAGAGTTAGAGCCAAGGTGCTAACACCCAGATCTGTGGCCTTTCTAATATACACCCTCTATTACTTGTTATTTTTCTCATTTGGATATTTTGTTTAAAAAAAAACTCGCCTTGTTCAATCAGCAGATTTTTATTTTCTCCATACATTCTTTTTAATTTTTTTTAAAGTTTTATTTAATTTTGAGAGAGGGAGAGACAGAGTGCAAGTGGGAGAGGAGCAGAGAGAGAGGGAGACACAGAATCTGACGCAGCACAGAGCCTGACACAGGGCTCAAACTCACAAACCGTGAGATTATGACCTGAGCTGAAACTGGATGCTTAACTGACTGAGCCACCTAGGCGCCCCTCTCCGTGCGCTCTTAACATGCTCCTTAAAGAAGTAGCTGACTGTGTGATTGATAAACAGGCAAAACAATGGTCTTTCTTGTACTAGGAGTGGAGGATGTTACCATATCACAGAATTTGTGTGTGTCCCCAATAACCTGCCTAGCCAAAGCCAAAGAAGTAAGCAGACCCATTAGCTAAGCAACAGTCTTTGCTGTGGACACCCAGCAAGTACGTTAAACCTCGGTAAGCCACTAGTTATCCTCCTCCAAGTGTGGGAGGTGGCCCCAGACCTCTTCCCTGTGGAGACTGAGCTTTGACTCTTTACCTTGAGTGCTGACCTAAGTGAGTATGATGCCATACTGTCAAGGTCAGACCCCCATGGTGCTAAGTAACTAGTCACTGTCTCTGAAAGAACTCTGAAAGTTTCATAAACTCCCACCCTTCCTTTTTCAATATGGATGATTGCCCCCAAGAGTTGGTTAATCTTGATAAAGAATGATCCTCCATGAGGACCTGGGTGGCTCAGCCAGTTAAGTGTCTGACTTCGGCTCAGGTCACAATCTCACAATTTGTAGGTTTGAGCCCCGCATCAGACCCTGTACTGACAGCTCAGAGCCTGGCACCTGTTTCAGAGTCTGTCTGTTTCTCTCTCTCTCTCTCTCTCTCTGCCCCTGCCTTGT
This sequence comes from Suricata suricatta, assembly GCF_006229205.1. Lineage (NCBI taxonomy): Eukaryota > Metazoa > Chordata > Mammalia > Carnivora > Herpestidae > Suricata > Suricata suricatta. The sequence goes on from NC_043702.1 coordinate 57,055,270, forward strand.
TCATGCTCTCTCTCTCTCTCTCTCTCAAAAATAAGTAAACATTAAAAGATTTTTAATAAAAAAAGAATTAGCCTCCACACCTCTAAAATCATTTTTAGCCCCACAAAGGAAAGTATCGAAGAAATCCAGAGATTAATCCATAATTTTTGTGCACAAAACCACCCATGACTGTTTTGAGATTAGTAACAGCACTTAATTCCATGAAGAAGGCTAAAGAAGGTACTTTGAGGACACAGGCTTTGCAAATGGCTTTTGCTTGTATGGTTGCACTTTTTGCTACTAACAAACCATTCTCTTTTCAGGGACTTCACTTGAGGGGGTGATATCCTCTGCCCACCCACGCAGCTTCTTGCCATTCAGAACCCTTCCCTGACCGCTCCAGCTAAAGCACCCCTTCTCCACACCCCACTCTATCCCCTGATTTATTTGCTATTTCATAACATCTATCATTCTCTGAAATTATCTGTGTATGTATATATTTACTTAGTCATTGTCTGTCTCCATTACTAAACTCTGTATGGCACAGAAGGAGCCCAGTCTCTGGGCTTTTCCACAGAACCCAGAGAAACCATACATGATGTAATCTGATGAGTGGAGAATAAATGAATGCATCATAGCTAAATTTATTGACTATTTTACAGCATTATAACTGTTTTTCATTTAATCCTCAAAATAACCTAATTAAGTAGGTACTATTATTATTTTAATTTTATAGATGAGGAAACTGAGCCCTAGAGAATTGAAGTGACTTGCCCAAAGTCATAGAATTTGAATCCAGACACCATGCTCAATCTATAAGGTGGTGATTTCAATAAATATTAACCCTCTTGCTAGCCCAGCTCTGAACAATGTGAGAAAAAGCAAAAGAACAAAAATGTAAATCAAAATATTACCTTTATTATTGATAAAGGCCAAATTGGAGGACATGGCATTAGGCCCTTCCTTCCTCTTTCCTTCCTCCCCCCACCCTCTCTCCCTCCTTCCTTCCTTCCTTCCTTCCTTCCTTCTTTCCTTCCTTCCTTCCTTCCGAGATAAATGGATGCAGTACTTCATACATTTTATTTTTTATGAAACTTTTTTCCATGAGATATTCCTTCTTTCCTTCCTTCCTTCCTTCTTTCCTTCCTTCCTTCCTTCCTTCCTTCCTTCCTTCTGAGAGGAGGAAGGGTAGAGAGAGAGAGGGAAAGACAGAATCACAAGCAGGCTCCTTGCTGTCATCACAGAGCCCCACATGGGGCTCAATCCCACAAATCATGAGATCATGACCTGAGATGAAATCAAGAATCAGACACTCAACCGACTAAGCCACCTAGGTGCCCCTAGGCCTTTTAGGAAAAGAGACTTGATAAATGAACCCTGGATGTTGCAGGGCTGCACTCTTAGCCCGAGGCAGCAGTACGGAGGATTCCTGCCAACATGGAGTTAGAGCAACAAAGAGCAAAACTCATGTCCTCAGAAGGCAGGGGAGCTCCCCAAAACAAGAGAGGGTTGCCAAACCAAGCAGGCCAGGTTATTCTACCAAACTTACTAATCAAATAAGTCATCCCACCTCTCCAGGGATAGCAGAAATAAAGGGGCACAGGGGGCCAGAAATTTAAACCACCAGCTCCTTTTAGAGGAGGAGAACACCAGGAATGGAGGAAACATGCCATTCTAACAAAAGCTCATGCGTACTGGGGCACACATTCATACATGCACATGTACACAAGTACATGACCAGCACGTGCGCACTCCACAGACTGCACTAGACATACTTCATAGAGATCTCAGCTTAAGCAAGGATCAGGGCAATTGCTTCGCTTTGATTGATTTACATCACCAACTCTGGCACAATGATTTGTTGCCTCTGATGCTCTGACAAATGCAGATGAAGTGGGACTTAAATCAATGCCATTTTTGTAGTCTTTGGAACACTGATTCCAAACAAGGCTCTAAAATTTAAAAAAAAAGAGAGAAAAACTAAAATAGAAGTTGTAAACCATGAATATGAGCCCATATGGGATCCCAAGACCACTTGACAGCACACGGGGCAGAGAAGAGCCATCCCTGCTGAGCCCTGGCTAAATTCCTGACCCACATTCCTGACCCACGGAAGTATTAACAGTGAGATGTTGGTTATTTTGAGCCACTGGTTTTAGGAGTAGTTTGTTACACAGTGATGGATAACTGATACAGGGATAAATGGATGCACTACTGAATACATTTTATATTTTAGGAAACTTTTTTCCATGGGACTTTTCTATCTAATAGACTCCAGGAAATGCTGATCCAAGTAGTTAACATAGTGGGCACATTTAAACCACAGTGAGGCAGCTTTTGGAAAAGTGACTGTTACGGTCTCCAAAATCTCCTCCTTAAAAGACCTAAGTTGTTTTGATGTAATCTCAATAGTATATGTTTGCTTTTGTTTCCCTTCCTTCCCTTAGGAGACATACCTAGAAATATGCTTCACAGTGAAGGAAACCATCAATAACATAAAAGCCAACAAAAGAAAAACAAAAAGACAACCTACTGAAGGGGATAAGATATTTGCAGATGATATATCCAATAAAGGGTTAATATCCAAAATGAACTTATACAACTCAACATCAAAAGAGCAATTTGATTAAAAAAATAGGCAAAGAACTGGTGTAGATATTTTTCAAAAGAAGGCATACAGATGGCCAACAGACACATGAAAAGATACTCAACATCACTAATCATCAGAAAAATACAAATCAAAGCCATAATGAGTATCAACTTTACATCTGTCAGATGACTAAAATAAAAAAGACAAAAAGTAACCAGTGTTGGTGAAGATGTGGAGAAAAATAAGCCTTGTGCACCATCTCTAGAATGTAAATTGGTGCAGCCACTGTGGAAAATACTACGGAGATTCCTCCAAAAATTAAAAACAGAAATACCATATGATCTAGTAATTCCACTACTGGGCATTTTATCCATAGAAAATGAAAACACTGTGAAAAGATATGTTTATGTTTGCTGCAGCATTATTTATAATAGCCAGGATATGGAAGCAACCCAATGTTCATCAATAGATGAATAGATAAAAAAAGATGTGGGTATGTGTATGTGTAAAAATATATGTATATATGAAATATACATATATTACTTATACTGGACTATTATGCAGCTGTAAAATAAGACATAAGATTTTGACATCTTGACAACATGGATGGACCTAGAGGGTATTATGCTAAGTGAAATAAGTCAAACTAAGAAAGATAAATACCATATGATTTCACTCCTATGTGGAATCTAAAAAACAAAAGAAATGAATAAACAAACAAGAAGCAGAGTAAGACCTATAAATACAGAGAAGAAACTGAGGGTTGCTAGAGGGAAGTGGGGTGAAGTGATGGGCAAAATGGGAGAAGGGGAGTGGGAAACACAAGCTTCTAGTTATGGAATAAATACATAAGTCATGGGAATAAAAGACACAGCATAGGGAATATGGTCAATGGTATAGTAATAGCATTGATGGTGACAGATGGTAGCTACTTTGTGACTGATGAGCACAGCATAGTGTATGCTTACTGAATTGCTTTATTGTACACCTGAAACAAATGTGACATTGTATGCCAACTGTACCCAAGTGTTAAAAAGAGAGAGAGTATATATTTTAAAAGATAAAGCCTAAAATTTACACCCAGCCTTCTCTCTCATTCGGCCCTCATGCAGCCTATTCACCCGCCATATAAAACTGCCCTTCTCTGACTATACCATACCTTGCCCTGTGCCTTCTCTCCCATTTCTGGGAATTACCCTCTTCCCCTCTATTTGAAAAATTCATATTCATTTTTCAAGACGCAACTCACATGATCTCCTTTGTGTAAAGTGTCTACAAATGTCAGGGACAGGGTCCTTTCTGTTCTCTCTTCTCTCTTCATAGCATTTTATATTTACCTCTCTTACTGTAACATGTTCATTGTAACTGTTTGTATAAACTTGATTATCACATTCAATTTCTCTTCTGCAAGCTCCACCCGAAACCCCTAGTGGATGAAGCACTCCATAGTTTCATGGGCTACACTGCTGGGCCCCTGTAGGCCATTTTAGAGAGCCACTTTTTAATACTGGGGTTTCTCTCAGCCCCTTAGGCATATATATGTCTGTGGGAGTTAGCAAGAAAAAAAAGCTGAATGATAGGCTCAGATCCTTCTCCTATTCCTTTCTTCCACTGTGTATTTTTTTGCCAGGAGATTCTTCTGTCCCCTCAGAAGTGATTACGCTATCCTAGAGCCATTCCCACCCATCAGCTGCCTACAGTTCCTCAATGCTAGAATCTATGCAGCTTAGGTCAAGGGCTGAGGTCTTTAGCATGTCTGCTGGTACTTCTGTCTTCCCACAGCTCATCCCTGAAAGCCAGAACCTTGTCTTTGGTGTCCAAGGATCTGTCCCAGCACTGCCATCACACCTGGCACCTATCAGGAGCTCAGTGATTGAATAAACGATTGATATTTACAATGTCCTTCAAAAGGTTTTTAACTATTATTATTATGCAATCAAATTCTTTTTAACTCCTGAATTTAAGTAAGGATAAGGGCTAGAGTGGTCTGTATATGATCTTGGGGCTGCTTGGAAATATTGCACAGAATATATCTTTTCTCTAATAGGAGTGAATTTAGATTATAAACATATACTTGTTATCCCCATTGTTGTGATATATGCATAATTGCTCTCCTCCAAGAATACTTAATCACAGCGGGTAAGGCTTTAAATATTACTTAATATATTAGAAATCTAACATCCATCAAAATAACGTGGCACTGCCTTATTTATGGGGTCCTATTCTACTGCTATAGAAATGATATCAGGTACCAAAAAGGGTATTATTTAACTTTTCACAGAACTCTTCCCAAAACAGGAGACTGGCCTTACCACAGCATGTGCTATGTTTAGTATTAAACTGATAACATTTCAATAGCACATACACTAGGAATCAAAGTTAAAAGGTCAGCTTGAGAAATACATACAGGTTTTGAATTGCTTTGGCCTCAGTGGAATTAGATGGAAGAATCTTTTTATTCACCTTAGTTACGTTCACTGGAACAAAATAAGTCAATACTTTCTTTAGAACATTATACACTATGAACAGGATCTTAAATATACTATTTAAAATAAGGCCCTAATGTTTTCTACACTCACTTGGATGTGATGTAGGCAATATAGAAAAATTTGCCTTTGGGTGTGGTAGAGTTTATATGATTAAATGCTTTATTCATACTCATATGTCAATCTATTAGTGTGCTGTTAATTCAAATGTTACTATGATGTATTTTATCCCCATTAGCACATTCATCACAGGTGGATGTGAAACTTAGACAAAGGTGTATGTTCTCATTAATGATGAGCAGCCTATTCATCTTACTGGAATGTAATTAATGTTAGTTACAATCCTTAATTTTTCACTGTTTGTCACGATGCATATTTAGCATTTCTCTTGTCCTTTATCAACTGGCTCCCTCTTATCACACAGTCAATTCAAAAAGTCGTATATTTAACTAAATCTGGTGCTTCATTTTTCAAGTATTTTATACATGCATGTTCCTTAATGTCTGTGGCAATTCCCATACTCTGAGACTTCATATTAGGTGCTGTAACTGCAAAAACAACATTAAGGGGCTTGTTTGGTCCATTTTATTTTTTAATGTATAACATTTACGTAATTCATTTGCTAAATCAAATTTTAAAACTTAGAGATGTTCTTTTTTATTATTATTTAAAGTATTTTAATGTATAAAAAAGTAACACATATTAAAATTGAAATAATGTCATTGTACAGTACTTGATAATTCAACAATATGAAAAGCAAAACAAACCACTTAAATCATTTTAATCTACTTTCCAAGCTTAATAATATACAAACTCTTTTGCCCTCCAGGAGGAAGCAAAAAATCAACAGTGCATGTGGAATATTTAAATTAACACATTATAAGATGTTTGGCTAAAGGGATTTTTTTAAAGTAAGCTCTACACCCCAGCACGAGGCTTAAATTCACAAGCCTGAGATCAAGTCACACACTCTACTTACTGAGCCAGCCAGGCACCCTTGGCCGAAGGGATTTTTAAAACACTTTCGTCTGACAATATCCTACAACTACCAGTATATCTACAGTAGATAGGAATTTAAAACAAAACAAATGGAATCTGACCCAATCCATGAGTAACAGAAGTTTTCATTTTATTTTTGTGAATAAAATACCAGCCATTGTTTTATCCAATACGGTATCAACTTCAGAAGAAATTATCTGCCCAATCTGCGAAACAAGAACAGTTATCTTCTGTTGAAAGGCTGCAAGCTTTTCAAACTTAGTTCTCTTCCATTTGTGCCATAATTTCCAAATAAATGAACGGTTCTGGCTAATGTGTGGGCAGTTCCCTACATGATTATGTCTTCTACAGAGTCATCAAATAGCCACCTACAAGATTCTCCAGAACACTCTATAGTTTTAAAAAGCTGCTTAAAGTCTTGAGACTAAAGATCTGTTATTTTCGTGTCTCCATCTTTCTTAAAGAGAGATATTCTTATATTCTGCACTACAGCATCAAGTGAATAGAATGGTTAGGTTTTAGGGGGGAAGAACATTTAAGAAACACATGCATTATTGTGAATTACAAATGCATAAATACACACACACCCTAGCATTCTCCCTAATGGACCCTATAAAATGTGCTGTATATATAACTCACTGACCTCTCATAATGATCCCTACTGATATATTATTGAGGTCGGTATTATTATCCTATTTTGCATCAGAGGAAATGAAACGGCAGAGAGGTTGAGTGACTTGCTCAAAACCACACAGCTAGTGAGCGATGGAGAGGGGATCCACACCCCAACTGCCTGACTTCAGAGTTTCCACGCTTAATCCTGCTGTGCTGCCTCTGATCTTTGCAATTCCTAACACACTCGGCCAGTTAATGCATCACACGTATGTGAAGCCTAAACTAAGGTACTGAGTTTTGTTATATTTAAAGGTCATTTTCTCATCATTTTACTTTAATACTACTGTAACGAACACAAATGTCTCAAGTGACTTACCCACATACTACCTGTGAAACAGCAAGCTCTAAGCTCTGTAAGGTCAGGGAAGGCATTTTAAATGACTTCACCCCCCGCCCCCCATATCTGGACAAACACCTGCACACAATAAGTGTTCAATAAATATTTTAACATATAAATGACTTTTTAAAATTTAGGAGTCAAAGAACAATGGGAGAGAAGTCCAGGCCTTCCACAGATTCCGGTGTGAAGACCATGCTAATCATGTATCTCCAAGGTTTTCCGATGAGAGTCAAGCATTGGGCTGTGTCTCCTCCATTCCCAATACTGAAGTTTCGGATTAGGTCAGGCATTTTGTATGTTTCTCAGAATACAGTTATTTGGTACTGAAATAGGTATATTTCTTAATCTACCAGTCAGGTTTTCAAAGACTGCAACTCCTTAGTTTTCTATAACCGCACTAAGTTTCTGTCTCAATGGAAACTGAAGCTTTCTTACAAAACTGAGCCAGCTCTCTAATAAAAAACATTTTCCAAGTCATAAGCATAGCAGGGTTTGCTTAATTGATTCAGGGCAAATTGGTTAATTTTAGGCCTCCCTTTCTCCCAGAGGAGACAGGCTATCTATGCTCCCAGGAGTGTGGAGCATCACGGCATCCAGGGGAGGCCTCTGGTCCTCGGCCTTCATCTGTCCCCGGACTGGCATCTTCAGAAATGCATGCATCCTGCCTGGTTCGCGGCTGTCCTCAGCTCTGCCTGCCGGTTCCGCCCGGGAGCGCGGTTCTCACCTGGCCTCCAGCCCTGCAGCCCACTCCGCACTGTGGCTGCCTTCCCTCACACTCGCACCCACCCCTGGGTGCGGCTAGCTCTTGGCACCACGCCCGCGCTGGGAGGCGGGGGGTAGCGGGACGCAGGAAAGCAGGCCACTGCTCCTGCATCCTGCCAGGCTCCCTGAGGTTCCCTCAGGCCAGCTGCCCACACGTTCTCAGTAGGAAGAGCGTATCCACAGTCCCTGCGCCGCCCCAGGCAGCTCTGTGCTCCCCCACCGCCCTGGGCACCCAGAGGATAGGAAGCTGCAGAGCTCCTCTCCTCTCAGACCCCTGACTCATCCGAGGGTCTGCCCCACGCATGCACACGCAACGCACACGCATGCACGCACACACACAATTAGCAGAAGGCAGGGCGGAGAAACACCTTTGGGAAGAACAATCACTAACTTCTAGCTAGTTTGTTGCTCTCTAAAATGCCTTTCCTTCTTCTCTCAGATCAGGGAATCTTTCTTTGGGGACATGGAGGTGGTAACGGGCTGCCTCTCGCAAACCATGTTTTCTTCCAAATACTTCCTGTTTCATACCCAGACTTTGAAGCAGGTCTACAAGGCTAAAGACTTTGATCCATACCAACCCCCACCTTGGGTCCAAGAAAGCCTGCTCTGTAATGGCGTAAATGAGTGTGAGGAGATGCAGGAAGGGGGAAATGCTGTTCTGTTAACCCTGTCACAGTATTCCAGAGGAAAAAAAAAGTAATCTGCATCATCAATTGACTATGTCATCTATCTCTTTTAAACACCCATCTAACAGATGACCCTAACATTGATTCTTAGTCCTTTCTGGCGTTTATTAGCCTCCACAGCAATGTATTGGCCTCCGTCCATTTCTTAAGACACCTTTCCACCTTTTCTCCTTTTCTCAATTAATTTTCCAAACAGCTTTCCAATGCCGATTTTGTTTGAACATACAGAAACAGTAAAAACTGGATTAAAACCCTGGCTCTTCCTTACCCCGGGGCATGCCTGCCCAAATTGGCTAAAAAGCCATTTAGAAAAGACTGAAGGAAACTTAGGCTACTTTTAATGCAGATTCTAATACAGCCACTGTCATACTGTATGCATTTTAAATAGAGGGAATTATTTTAGTAAATGTCTTTATGATATAAGGTATTTCATTCTTTTTTTATTTTTTTGAGAGAGAAAGACAGAGAGAGGGCACAAGTGAGCAAGGGGTAGAGAGAGGGAGGGTAGAGAGAGACATGGTGAGAAAGAGGGAGACAGAATCACACACAGGCTCCACACTGTCAGGGGAAGCCTGAAGCGGGGCTCAAGCTCACCTGAAGTGTGAAATCAGGACTTGATCAGGAACGATGAGATCACGACTTGAGCTGAAGTCAGATGCTTAACAACTGAGCCATCCCAGCACTCTGATATGAGGTATTTCAAACCAAACTCACGTTTTCCTGCTTCCCGATGTCCCCACACACCTACGACCCCCTGAATACAGCACATGCAGGAGCACATGTGAGCTCCCCCCAGGAGCAGAGACGGACATGTCTGGTCTTACTGGCCCACAAAGCCACGAGGCCTGGACCCGTGAACATCATCACAGGTTACCATGAGCTCAAGAGATGAATCAAAGGCCACCAGAGAAAGTTGTTGGCCGTCGGTTTTGTGTAGACTTTGCTTTTTTTCTCTAATTCCATTTGAAGGAAACATCTTGCTCCCTAGAAAATTATTCACAGCGAATTAGGAAAGGCCATAGGAGTCTCAGTGCTGTTGTCTTTGGAGACACTGCCCTATTCACACCCAGGAGACTGAAGGTAGGGAATATCTTCTTCTCTACTTTAAGTAGAGAAGAAGGGGAGGCGCCTGTTAATTAAATCGTCTTGCCAGCCTGAGGTCAGGGAACCGTCAAGGTTGAAACAGAACCCAGTACCAGAGCACGTCTTTGCACACACAGTGCGGAGTGGTGAGCCGACCTCTCTCTCTGCCGATCTGCAAACCAGCCCGAGATGCTATGCCGCCTATTTTTATTTCACCCACCCCACATCGTGGTTAACTAGACTGATGGCAGTCGGTCACGGGAGACCCTACGTCCAGCTGACCACAACCTCTGGCCAGCGGCTCCCTGAAAGGAAGCCGCAGTCCTTCCCTGGTTTCCCACCAGCCCCCGTGTGAGCCACCCGCAGTGCTGGTGGTCTGCCCGTGCTGCTGCCAGGCAGATTTAGGAGAATCAGTCTCTCTGCGTGGAGCTTCAAACCCGTGTGCGTCGGCTACACACCAAACCCCGTCTTTCCCTGTCCCAGAAGAGGCTTCCCTGTTGGAACGAAGCTCTAAGCTTTGTGCAATCAAAAGGCTTTGATTAAATCGGACCCAGTCCTTCTACTTGCCATGGCATTGTGTGACCTGGGAGAGCAGCGGGGCTACAAAACAGCCCGATTTGTCGCTAGGTGGGCTGACAAAGCAGGGCTAAACACACGGTTGATTTCAAGCTATGTTACATCTCCAAGTTGCAAAGCCAGCGATAAAACCAGCCAGAAAAGCATCCCCGTAGGTGAATATTTCTCACAGGCAGAGGCCACTCTGCCTCTGAGAGGGCTGTTGTCCTTCCCACTGGGAGTTTTTAAGCCACTTAGGGACAGCGACCGTTTGAACAGAAAATTGTTCCTGTTTCTAAATGAGTTTTTTAAAAAAGAGAGAAAGAAAGAGAAGAAAAGGGTCCCAGGAAAGATGCTGCTTTTCTGACATCTAACCCACAAAACACACACATCGTCACACAAAAAGAGGCCAGTTTGTAAGAATTAACTCAAACAGGGATTTGCTTACTCTGCTGCTCACCTGCTGTCTGCTTCATCCTCAGGCTTTGTTTCTGCCTATCGGGGCCCTGTGTTCTCTCCCAGCCTCGGAGCCTTCAAGACAGGACTCAGGAGAGCTCCAACCTACACCTTTCTTCCCTGGCATCCCACCTAATAGCCTCCTCAGAGCCAGAATGAGACCCATGGGTGCCCTGGGTAATCATGGAGGGCCACTTTACATCACTGTCCTTTGACGAATCTTCAGAATCCATCTAGTGGAAACGAGATGAGCAGCAAACAGGAGAAGAAGGTAAGAGGACACAGGTGACAGCTCTCTGCATAGAACCAAAGCCCCGAAATTAGCTGGCTGTCCCCTGCTCAGCTGCCTCATTGGTTACCACCTATCCTTGCTTGTTTGGGAGTGGGGGTCTCTCCGAACCTTCTGCCTACCCTGAGCGGGTAGAGCAATAGATCTCTTCCAACTATGTGCATGATCCTCTCTGAAATGCATCTTAGATGCAAGATTCTCTAGCCCTTTACATTCCGATGTTTACAAAGCCCTGATAAGCTGGTGCCTCCAGTACCCCCTGCCTGGCTCAAGCCGACTTCAACTCTAATGGTCTCCCCTGCCTTCTCTCTGAGAAGGGCTGAGCACTGACCCAAACAGTGGATCCAGTGATGGCAAAGGACCAAGGGATCTGAGCAGCTACTGAAGAACAGATGACAAGTCAACTAGGATCTGAGGCATGGTGATTAACCTCCTCTACCTTGTCACTCTCTGAAGGCTGGGATCAGCTTTGCAGTCCCTGGAGGGGCTGAAGGTAACCCAGCACTCACAGGTCAGGTAACCACCTCTGCCACACAGAGGACCCACTCCCGACCCTCAAGGCGCACCCACGACCCACATCACTATATGAGGCTGGGCTTTGCGACAGACGGAGGGACCTACATTTGCTGCAGTTCAAGTCTCATCATTCTTTCAACAGAAGAAATGGAGCCAGAGCTCTACTAAAAAAAACTGACATTGGATATTGGTGTGTATTATTGAGGGCTGTCAAATCAAGGGTAACGGAGCACCGTTACTGACGTGGGGTGTGCCTGAGGATGCATTTGCAGTGAAAATGAGTTTCCAACACATTCCCACGTAGGCGGCGGCTCAGCGTCACCAACCACTGGTTAATTCATTAATTTTATTCAGTGGAAAACATTTCTTCCATTTCATTTGTTAATAAATCTATTTTCATTCTCATGGAAATCAGTCCCTTTCAAGTTCAGTTAAGAGGAATATTTCCAAGATGGGAAGTATTTTCATTTAAACATTCGCAACAACTAAATTGAGGACTTCTACTTTTCATCTTTAAGGACATTCGCTTTGTGGCTAGGAAAGACTGTAAAACTATGAAACATGACACAGAGAATTAAATAGAATGGAAACTGATTTCAATAACGTCAGCTTTGTTGGTATCATTAATTGTAAATCAATTAAATCATAGGAATTTATCTTTACGTTTAAAAGGTTTATAAGGGTAGCTCGTCTGTCTCATAGAAAGAGAAGTGTCTGAAATAGGAATATATGTAGGAGAAAGTTTGTTGCAAATTTTTAATTCTGTGAAAACATCGTTGAATTTTTCTTAGTAAAAATAAAAAGGTCCAAAAAGGTGGATTCTATAGTATGAAACACTTCTAAGAGAAGTATTTGATGCTGTGCTTCTGTGGCATCCCACTGCTTCTGTAATGCTGTGTCTGGGCACCACGGGTGCCATGGAATTGTGTCATTACCACTTTGTACTTTCCGTTCATTTTACAACCCAACAGAAGAGGCAACATTTGGGTATGCCTGAGACCTGAAGTGGTTAAGCTTTTGTTTTATTTTTTAAAAAGGAACAAGCAGTATTTCCAACCCCCCCCACCCCGTTCTAATGTCCTTGTGATGTTCAGTAGTAAATGAGTTCATCATCACCTTTGTGCTCATTTAGTATCTACTCAAAGTAGATCAGAAAGGAGAAAGAAATAGTACCCTACAATCAGCAAGAGGCTTTGCACACGGGCGGCCTGCAGTGGCTGAGGTAAGGGGGTGTGCAGGAGGCTGGCCCCCAGGTTAGAACCAAGCCTCTGTGGAGCCTGAACAGGGATCACTTCCCGAATGCCTGGGCACCAGCCAACCCGGCTTCTAGAAACACTTGTACATAATAATGAGAAAATGTTAATAACGATTATTTTCGGTAGCATAGGACAGCCAAGCCCTCAAAAAGAGAAAGTTTTCATTGGTAAGGCATTTCATTTAAACATTGAAATGTGGTGCGATGTGAAGTACGAAATAAGTTTTGAAAGGAAGCTGATGATTAAGAAGAAATGCAGTGGGCATTTAATAAGTGGAGGAACCGCAAGATAATTAACTGGCATGCATAAAGATTCATGCTTTATACCAAAATTTTAATTTTGCACATAAATGTGCCTGATGTAGGCAGCATTTAATCACCTAGCTGACAGGAGTAACTACTTTCATTTAACCTTGACTGAAGATCATGAATTCTAACAGGTTTAATTGGATACATCATTTAACAGAATGAACAGAGCAAATTTTTCTCAATTCATAGGTTCTGATTGACATGCACCAGCAATAAGGCGTTGCACGATTACAGCTGCTCAGCATTCCTGCCCTGGGCAGCAATTGCCATAGTGATGTGACACCACTGGGTCACTGGGGCACGGGGCCTATGCTGAGTCTCCCCTTGTTTTGAAAAGGGCAGCGCTTAAAAGAAGAAAGAAGGAAGGAAGGAAGGGAAAAGAGATAGGGAGAGACTGAAAAAGAAAGGGACTTGGACACTTACATTTTTTTTTTTTACATATGCATCCCATCGATATGCACTAGGCAAGGAGGGGTATGTCTTGTTACCCACCCCACGAAAAGATGGCGGGGAGGACAATGATATTGTCTTTTATCAGTGTAGCATGTCTTTTCAGAATGTCAGAAACAACTAGAGTCAAACAAAACAGACTCAGGAAAGAGAAACTAAAAGAAAATCATGATGGCTTGAGGTCTCCAATCCTTGTAAAATGCAGTGTGATATAAGCTCTCAGTGCCACTGTCTACAAAGGGAGCATGGGCATCTCACTCTGAAGCTCCAGGGTCCAACACGCACTGGATAGATACAGTCCTGGGTTCGAGTGGGTGGTTTGTTGCTTCGGTCACAAAAACCCAAAGGGATCCAGGAGAAAAAAAGGAAAGTTCTCAACATAATATTATAAACTTTCTCCTCCTGATGAAGTGATCAATATCAGACTGAAACACACTGTTCAGGTGCTATATTCCCTGGGCAACCTCAAGTCCCTCCACCAGTTTTGTACAATATGTTGATGAGAACCGGAAGAGCTATGCATCAAGAAACACTGCCAGTCCTGCCAGTTTCAGATGAAAAAGTAAAAATGGAAAGCACTAAATTTTACAGACCTTCCTCTACAAATTAAACATCAGTAGTCCCTTCCTTTGTTTCTTTGCTCTCCATTCTTTTAAAAAAAATTTTTTAAACATTTATGTATTATTGAGAAATAGAGAGAGACAGAGCATGAGCATGGGAGGCACAGAGAGAAGGGGAGACTCAGGATCCAAAGCAGGCTCCAAGCTCTGAGCTGTCAGCACAGAGCCCAATGTGGGGCTTGAACCCAGGAGCAGTGAGATCATGACCTGAGCTGAAGTTGGACACTCAACTGACTGAGCCACCCAGGCGCCCCTCTATTCATTATTCTAGCTCAGCAGACGCACTCAATTGTCGGACTACCTCCACTCCTGCAGCCTTGGTGAGTTGTGCCCTCTGCCCCTCCCCCATGGTACTACTGGTAACACTGACTTGCTCATTGGTTGTCCTTTTACTGGTTACCTTTTCCTTGCATCCCTCCCCCCAACACCACCTAAAATGGGGGCTTCTTGAGGGCAGACGCTATATTTCTCATTTCCATATCGATGGTTCCACTAGTGCCTAGTGGCTAGCTCTGTAATGCCATAATGAACAAATGAACTGAAGTTGAGTAGGGAGGTGAATGGGGGAGAGGGGTTCTTAGAGTTGTGAAGAATCACAATGCTTCTGCTTTTCCTCTCCTGTCTTTTCTTTCCCTTCACCTAGTCTTTCTGCCTTTCTTTTGCCTTTTCCTGTCTTCCCTTCTCTTTCCTAAGCCTTACCGATATGCATTCATTTAGCAGAGGCTTACTGTGCAAGCTACATGCCAGGCCTTGTGCTGAAGGCTGGGGCCTCCAAGGTGAGTAAAACAAAGCTCTCCTACAGCAGCCCACAGTCTGGAGGGGGAGACGGATGAGACATATATAATTACAATATAATATTATTTGTATTGTACTATGATGAGCAACAAGGCGGTGGGAACTGAGAGGAGGGTGGATGTGCGACTATTCTTGCCTGGGGCTCAGAGAAAGCTTTTGCGAAGGAGGTGACATATCCGACTGGGGAGCAAGTGTGGAAGCCTGGAAGGTACTGCAGAGAGAAAACAGCATTTACAAGGTTCTAGGTGTGAGGCGGGGATGGTGGTGGGGGCCAGGGAGGTCTGAGAGGCAGGCAAGAGCCAGGCCACAGAGGCTCCTGTGTGATATGCCAAAAAGTCTAGACTTTATTCTAGAAATGATGGGGAGCGGCAACCATTTTTTTATTGAGGGGGTGAGGTCAGTCTGTGCTTTGGAGATGTAACTCTGACAAGCGGGGTGAGAGACAGAATTGAGCGAGAAAAGAATAAAAGCCCAGGGTCTGGCTTCTGTTGCCCTCACGGAAGTCCCTCGTCCTCCCTGCCCCCGCCTCCATGGGGCTTCCTGCATTCCCAATGAATTTCTTTTCTGTCATTTCCCTACTTTTCTCCTTTTTTCCCTTTCCCTCCAGAATGAACTCAAATGATCTTTCAAAGATTAGTTGAAACATAAAATTTTAACATTTGGTAATAGTCCATAAAGGATCCAACTCTCAACAAGATGGTTGGGTGGTTCCCACAGGCGGTTCCGTGCTCTTCTCCATTTTCACTGAGGAGGGAGTGGGAGGCAGTGGATGGCCTCCAGCAGGAAGAACTTACGTTAGGGAATGGGGGAGACATCTAAAGAAACCTCTGGGCCTACTTTTCTCCAGGGCCTATGAAGCTGAGGAGAGCTGAGGGGGCCTGTCTCCCCTGCCCCAGCCCTGTGTCCCCACGGGTCCCTAAGGCATCTGGGCTGAAGACAAAACTCCCATCCTACAGGTACCAGCCCTCCGTGCTCCCTCTCCTCCGAGCCCAAACATCAAATGCTCTGCCCTCGGACTCACCTCAGTCACAGAACCAGAGGATCACTCGCCACCTGATGGTGAGGTGATGAGAATCCGTGCCCCTGCTAGGCTCACCCCTGGCAGGGCACCCACATCAACAACTTCCTGGACGGATGGACACAACTCCCCTCAGGCCCATGAAGAAAGGGAGACATTAAGTAGAGACCGGGGTCACTGGCCTCTTTCCTCCCCTCCCCAGAAACAAATGACTTGGGTTTCTCAGCCCCTCAGGCTCACTGTGGCGGCACTGGGCTATAAATTCCTTTTTTTTTTTTTAATTTGCCCTCATTTGCACATCAGTCTCTCTACTGAATTGTGGGTATATGAGTTCAGGGACCATACTTTACTCATCTTTGTATCATCCCTCCCCTTTAAGTTCTTAGCCCAGCGTCTGGCATCTAGCAGCTGTAGAATTGTGCACCCCCCAAAATTCTTTCTTTTTAAGTTTATTTATCATTTATTTTGAGAGAGAGACAGAGAGTGCATGCACATGTCAGTAGAGGAAGGGTAGGCAGAAAGAGAGGGAGAGGGCTGTCAGCACAGAACCCAATGCGGGGCTCAAATTCATGAACCTTGAGATCATGACCTGAGCTGAAACCAAGAGCTGGACGCGTAACCGACTGAGCCACCCAGGGCCCCCTGTGCACCCCCAAAATTCTTATGGCTAACCCCTAGTACCTCAACATGTGACTGTATTCTAAGATAGAGTCTTTATAGGGTGAATCAAATGATAATGAGGTCATTACAGTGGGCCCAATCCAGTGTTACTGGCGACCTTATAAAAATGAGACATTTGAAGACATTCATACGGGGAGAATGCCATGTAAAGATGAAGCAAGGGATCAGAGGGAACAAGGAGCACCGAAGATTGCCAGCAGAGCACCAGGAAGAGGCACGGCACTACTCTCCATCACAGCCCTCAGAAGGAACCAATCCTGCCAACGTCTTGGCCTTGGCCTTCTAGCCTCTAAAACCTGGAGACAATAAATACCTATTGTTTAAGCCACCCAGTTTGTTACAGCACTTTGTTACGAAACTTAGTTATGGCAGCCTTAGCAGCCATCTGTCTAATAGAATCAGAGGGTCCTAGAAGGTAAGGGATGATTGCCCTACCTGATGAAAGGTTGCCCGCTTTATTATCTGTGTTATCATCAATGCAGGCTGACAATATAAGATATTGGATAGACTTTGCAATGTCTGGCTTTCTCCTAATTCAGTTGAATGATCTACAATGGTTTTCTAGGCATATAACCATGATCCAGCTGTTACGAAAGAAGGGACGGACCAGACGGTTGGAGGGGGAAGTCGCTTAAGTGACTTGAGGAATTTTAAGTAGTAGCTAGATCGGGGCCAGTCTAAAAAAGTGATTCCACAGGCCCAAGAAACACTAACTGAGTTTCTTCCTCAGGTTGTGTAAATAATTCTTTACCACTTCCAGTTAGGCTCTTGGCCTCGTTTCCCTAATAATAAAATAGACTGATAACAGCTCAGCAGCCCTTGGGTAAACAATCAGTCATACAAAAGGAACTTGGAGATTCTCATATGTTACATATCTGAAGAGAGTTTTTTTTGGTTCTTACTAACTATCCCCACTGTTAATTTATTTTTTCATAAAAATATCATGAGCAAAATACTCTGTACAACGCCATTTCTACAAATGGCTTCCCAATATACTGGTGAGAGCATAAACAGTTTCCCTGTCTTCATGGAAGTTCTTTATAAACATTAAATGAGCAGATGATTTGTTCAAAGAGAGCACCAATCAGAAACACACACACACACAAATGGTTCTTTTGCTACTTGAACACTACTTGGACAACGATTCTTCTTGAATGTTGCCTTTTCTTTTCCGAATCTCCCTTTCCTCACCTTCCCTCTCCCCCAAAGAAACAGCCAAGTCTCTTGAACGCATGCACTTACACGCACAGCCTTCATTTTCCTACCCATTCTTTCCACTTATCCTTGGTGAGCTCCATTGTCACTGCAGCCTGCTCAATGGGACCCCCAATCTCCTTGGCTCCCTTTCTCCATTACATCCCCAGCTGGAAGTCCAGCGCTCGCTGGCACCGCCCCAGCGCCCAGCCTGGCTCCCTCCCTCTGAGCCCTTGATTCATCACAGCTCTTCAAATCTCACCTTAAAAGCTTCCCCTGGGCTTTATCTTGCCGTCAGCACTCAATGCAAAATGTTTGGGGACACTTCCTATTAAGTGTGTTATTGGCACTAATGGTACAAACAAATCAATTGTATTAAATCTTCATGACTTCAGGTAATTTGTCTGCGAAAATTACATTCTCCATTTCCCACTAGGATTCTGAATTTGTGTGTATGTTCATTTTTTCCCCCCTCGGTGCCGTTCTGAACAACAAAAATGACATAAACTGCCGAATGTCCTTTGCTTCCATTTCCCCTACTGCACCTTCTCATTGTGTGAATTGGCACAGTCTCCCAAACGCGGTTGTGTTTACTTCTGGGGCACACTGTGTAATTTAACTTTCTGCAACATAAAATAAGTCAGTGGCGATATTTTTACTTGTTCTGACAATGTCCAAAGTTGTCTCTCACTGTTTTTATTTAAAGCAACTAGACACAAACCTGGCTGCCTTAGCCACGGCCTCTGGGAGGGCTACAGCTGAGAAAATCCGCCGTCAGGACGAAGTGAATAGAACTAACAAGACTATTGAGCTGGCCAACAGATTAGTGAAAGGTCTGGAGGTGAGGTCCTACAGGGCAGACTAATGAAGCAGGCTGCAGAAAGCACTTCTTTGTTATACACTACTGATCTGGCAATAACAGCAGCACTTAGCAAAGAGCCTGATGAGCTGAAAAAATTATGTCATTAGCATTCATTTTTTTCATAATAGAAACATGTTTTTGACCTTTACATTTTCTTACATTTTACCATGCTGTGGCCTGTGTTAACTGTAAGAGTACCTAGCGACTAGCATATTCACAAAGCCCTACAGGAAAGGAAACAGTCACTCTTTCTTGAGTATTGACAAATAAAGTTGATGCAATTAAAAAGGCAAAGACTTTATTTAGAACAATTAGACAATGCTAATGATAGAGCCCTAGGTTGGTTTACCACGAAGCACAATGCAATTTGTCCGACTTAGTTAAGGAATATGATAATGCCCTAATTATCTGTCTAAGATGGGCCCTGGATATTACAGAGGAGACAAAGAATAAAAGTGGCAAACCATGAATTATCCGAAATAATCCATATTGTGAAAGGTTGGCTCCTGAGAAAGTCTGGTCACTGGCAGCTTTCTCATTTGCCATTCATCTATTGTTAATTTAATCTTTTGTATATATTCAAATTTTTTCTCCTGGGTTAACATTTGTTGGGAGAATGTCTCTTCTTGTTCCCCGCCATTGTCGAAGGCATGTTTTTTTTCCACCCAGCAGCTCTCCGTGCCTTTCTTTTATTCTGGTAACTGGACTTGCAGTGGGCCAAGAAAGCATCGGCCCACTGCTAATTAAACAGATTTATCCAACTGGATATTATTAGGAGAATTTAAAATATAAATTGATGAGTGCTTGTTTAGTGCCATTTGAAGTACAAACTGAAAGGATTTATCGGCTATGAAGAAAAAGTCTCAGTGTCTCCGATGAAAGCTGGAAAATCTAATGAATTTAAATGTATCCCACCAGGGTACCCATATTTCTTCTCACTGTGAGACACTGATGTCTCTCAAATTAATGGAAGTAAATTACTATCTTAATCCGACAAATCTATCACTGTTTTATCAAATCAATTTGCCAGCTCCCAGATAGATCAGGGGAAATAGTAGAGGAGTAGCAATGGATTTCTTTTTTTCCAAGGAGTAGTGTGAATCCCCGTACCCTACATGAGCATCCGTTCTTGAACTTTACTGACTTAGTTTCACGCCATCTGGTGAAGCTCTTTGTGCAAAAAATTACCTGTTGGAACAAGCTCAGGGCGGTGACCATGATCTAAGCCCAGAGAGTGTTGGATCTCTTTCAATGTCTTCCACGTCTTTTGCTCTACCCTTTCTGACATAATGAATCTGTGGCCTCCAGAGAACATTCTACTGGGACTGTGAATACAGGACATCTGCGGGCAGACTTGCCTTCCCTCAGCAGCTTTGACTTTGTGCTGGCTCCTTGGCCAGCCAGACTCCCATTGGCTTATTGAGAATCTATGTCACCACAACTCACCTATCAGCAAATAAATTCTACCACGCCGTGGTGGAGATGCTTGGTGTGACTACTCCCAAATCTTCTTTGATGGAATACTAGTGCCATTTATTTTGAGGCACTTCATAACAAATAGAAGCACTGGAGACTGTGTGGCAGTGCAGAAATCCACACACCTCTGTACCTGCACTGTGAGTGGGCCCAACCATATGAAAGTCAAAAACCACTGCCATCTCTGCTTCTCTGGCAATTTGGGCAATTAACATTCATTTCCTACAAGCATGTCTCTCTTAACCTAGGTCTTCTTTGCACTCAAAAATGTTTTGGGGGCACCTGGGTGGCTCAGTCAGTAAAGCATCCAACTTTGGCTCAGGTCATGATCTCATGGTTCACAAGTTCAAGCCCCAGGTTCGGCTCTGTGCTGACAGGTCGGAGCCTAGATCCTCCTTTGGATTCTGTGTCTCCCTCTCTTTCTGCCTCTCCCTCACTCACACTCTAAAGGTCTGTCTCTCTCAAAAATAAATAAACACTAAAAAATGTTTTGATATTTAACCCATTAAATATTACCATCCCAGAGATGGAGTTTGCTGAAAAATATCTTCTCTTTTTTTGCCTGTGTCTACTTTTGTGCTCTTTGGATTTTCTTCCTTTTTCATTTTCCTTTTCTTTAATCCTCTCTCCTTCCCGCCTCCTTTTTATTTTTATTTCAGCTTCATCTTCATAGACGTATAATTGACAAATAAAATTTATTTAAAGTGAACATCATGGCGATTTTATATATATGTACACATACATACACACACACACACACACACACACATATATATATATATATATATATATATACTGTGAAAGGACTCCCCTGCCTTGAATTAATGAACACACCCATCACCTCACACACTTATGTGAGGCGAGGCTGAGAACATTTAAATTCTACTTTCTTAGCAAATTTCAATTAAACAATACTGTAGTTATCAACGATGGTCACCATGTTTTGCATTGCATCCTCAGAGCTCACTTGTCTGACAGCTGCAAGTCTGTCTTTCCCTCTCCCCTCCCCACCTCAGTCCCTGGTATCGGTTCCTACTCCCCATTTCTAGGAGTTTATCTCTTTTTCTTAGATTCCACATAAAAGTGGTATCATGCAGTATTTGTCTTTCTCTGTCTGGCTTCTTTCACCGAGTATGATGCCATCAAGATGCATCTATGCTGTCAACCCGCAGGCCTTCTTCCTTCCTCGTGGCTGAACGATATCCCAGTGTGTGTGCGTAGACACAGATCCACATATACACACACATACACGCCTATACGTACATATGCACATCTGCGCATGCATGTCCATGTGTGTCTGTATAAATCTCATGTATCTCATATTGCTGTGCCCACTCATCTGCTGATAGATGTTCAGGTTGTTTCTGTTCCTTGGCTATCGTAAGTAAGGCTGCAATGAACACACAAGTACAGATATCTCTTTGAAATTCTGTTTCCATTTCCTTTGGGTAAATACCCAGAAGTGGATTGCTGGGTCCTATGGTGTAGTTCTACTTAATTTTCTGAGGCACCTCCATACTGTTCGCCATAGCACCCTCTCTGTATTTTTTTAACCTTTCTGACTTCTTGTTCTCTTTCCTCTTTTTTTCTCCTTCTTCCTTCCCTCCTTCTCCATCCCATGTCATTTTTCTTTCTAGGTATTCTTTTCCCACTGTATTTTTCTGTGTGAAGAGTGGAAATCTAATTATCCCTGATTTTCTTTTTAAAGGCAACCCTTTTGGAGCAGATTATTACATTTTTGTCTCTTCCTTTGTGAAATACTAAAATGGTTCATTACAATAAGTTCTGTGTTTACCGTTTGAAATTTATGTTTGGAATAATCAGGGTCTTCATTTGTAAGTTCTGAGCATTTCCCCCTCTTTGGTACTGTACTAATAGCCACTTCATTATCATTTAAAATAATTCTTTGGTATCTCATTATTAAATGTTGTTATAAGAATTGTTTTCTCCAAGACTATTTCATTACCATCATAAAATTCATTTAATTAGCATGTTTTTTTTAAATTAGAACACATTAAAAAATGAAATGCAGAAATTCTACTAAGACCTGTTGCTTTCAAACATACTGTTATCTTTCGGGAGGAAAATTTCAGAGCATTGAGTATACAGACCTTGACCCAGGGATCTCACTGCTAGGACTTTATTCCAAGGAAATAAGAATATGGCAAGGATTCATTAGTATAATATTTATTGTAGCACTGTTTGTAATAGCTATAGGTTAGACATAACATCAACGTCCCCAACTAGGAACTGGCTCAATAATTTACGGGTCATCCATAATAGGGAATAGCATATACCCATTAAAAATTATCTGGTAAAAGTATTTTAACCACATGGGAAAATGTTCTTAGTATATTTTGAGGTAAACAAAGCAAGTTACAAGATATACGCTGTGACTTTCGTTTGGAAACATCCTGCCTCTCAGCCCCACATCGCCTTGATTATCTCTTCTGCCTCAAGAGGCCAGGCCTTTGACTCATTTTTCCTCGGCAGCAAGCATGATGTTAGGTTGGTCAGTAGAGGGCAGCAGAGAGACCATGCAGGAGGAAGCCGCTTCCTCTCCGGATTCCAGGACTTCGCTTTTCATTTTTCTTCTCGCTCCGACACCACTATGAGAGGCTTCTGTCCCCGTCACACACCTAGAGTGCGCCGCCCCTCAGCAGGCACTCAGCCCCACCCCAGCCAGCGACCGCCTGGCCGCAGCCTACCCAGTAGGGACACTGTCACCCCAGTGACAGTGTCCCTACTCCACTCATCTTGCCAGCAAGCTATTGGCAACCCAACTGCCTCTGAGCACCTGCCCTGTGGAGGTATGTCCCCGCCTGGCCACCGTGGACCAGTGCTGGCTCAGGAACCCAAGGATGTCACCGTCCAGCGGGTCTATTATCCTCTCCAGGAAGGCCTGCGTCCACTTTGGGAAGGAGGTCCCCACCTTAAAGTCGTTCCTCCCTTGGATGTTCTTTCTCAGCTTTAGGTATTCTTTAGAGTTTTGTTTTCACCTTCCTAATTACATCTATGTTACAGTTAATAGTTCTTTATAATAAATTTTCCGTGTCCAAACCGCTGTGTGATTTCTGTCTCCTGATTAGACCCTGACTAACACACACGTTGACATATAGGAGGGAAGAGAGAACAAACACGGAGACAGAAAGGCAAAAACTTAACAGAGGTTGACTCTGAGCAGTGTGATAATAGGTCTTTTTCATGTTGGTCTTTGTGAATCATGGTATATTCCAAAATATTTTGTGAGAAGCTTTTTATTTATTTATCTTCATTTCTGTTTCTAAGATTCATGATTATGCTAGCAGAAGTTAAGCCTTGACAGGAGTTTATGTTCTTGCTACATAATTCAGATTCAAAACCAAACTGGTCATTTTTAGGTACACACTGGATGGCGATGTGGGGTCACACAAAGTTCTTAAATTCCTCCTAAGAACTGGCCTCCACACAGTGGCCACAATCTGCTTCCCCAGTGCTGGAGATCTGCTACAACTTTGGTTTTAAAGTCACCCAGTTGATGTGAAGCCGTTAAAAGCTGCTGTTGTAAATAGAAGATATTTTTTTAAAATACTGTAGCAATCTTGAAAAATTTATGGTGCAATTTTACTGCAGTCTTCTGCTATTTAGGGATCTGTGTCTATACATATAGCAAATTGGCTTGTTACCATTTCAGCAGAAGTACCGCTAATGAAGGGGGACCCTGTGGTGGGCCAAATTCTAAGATAGTCCCTCAAGATTCACAACCCTTAAGGTGTAAACTCCTTCTCTGGGTTATTCAATCAATCACTGCAATGAGAGGATTGTGCAAATGTCATTAAGCTTCCAAACCAGCTGAGCTCAAGATAGGGAAATTATCTCTAATTACCATATATCAGGCCTGAACTAGTCCTATGAGCTCTTTAAAAGCAGAGAGTTTTCTCTGGCTGGTTGCAGAAAA
>NC_043702.1:57079382-57081025 GCF_006229205.1 Suricata suricatta
CCCATTCTGCTTCTTGTTTTTGGTCAGAAATAAGAGGTTTTGGTGGGAAATACGAGGTATACAATTGTGCCTATCAGCTTTCCAATCCCGAATGAAAATGTGAAATCTAGCTGCAGATCACTTTAAAGAATTTATGCCAGTTATCGGAGAAGGAGAAGCTAAGCCCTTGGTAGAGGAGGATGAATCTGGAAAGTCCTACAAAGAAAGGTTTGCCTGTGTCACTGTGAACTTAGATGATGTCACCAGAGTGAAGAAATTGCCATGGGACCCTCTGTCCACCAGCAGGATTTCCTCTCCCTCCAAGTGAGTTTGCTTTTTCCTGGGTTTCCTGATAGGTATTAATCCTGGTCCACTAATTCTGAATGCTCCCTCTGCAAATAGTTATTTCTCTAGTCTCCTACAGCCACTTCAAGAATAGGGCAAAACAATGCTTTATTTCCCTTTCGAAGTTGACTGGGAATTGAATGACAGAAGCCATAAAATCACAGTCAAAGCCCTGGAGATGATCAAGTTGGAAGGGCAGTGATGCGTGTTTCCTCTGTTGACAAGACTGACATTAGAGGTTTGAAAAGTATTGCTGTTTCAGGCTGCAGTCACAAAGACGGAAGAGGATTTCGAAATCGAGTTGAAAATTCAGCTATCAGATGAGTATTTGCCTGCAGAGTAATTTCCTTGGGGACACTTCCCCATTACAGAAGCTAGAAACACCCCCAATACAGCAGCGAAGGCTGGAATAGAAGTTACATACACAGGATATCTACTTGATGAGTGTTACATGTTGACTGCTGTCTCCGCCCCCCCTGCCCCCAACAAATGCTTATGTGGAAGTCCTAACCCCTGGTACCTCACAAGGTGATCTTCTTTGGAAATAGGGTCATTGCAGATGAAAGCAGATAAATTAAAATGGAACTCAAACTGGAATCAGGTGAGCCCCTAACCACTATGAGCAGTGGTCCCTCTCAAAAGGGAAAATTTGGGGCCACCTTGGTTGAGCATCTGACTCTTGATTTTGAATCAG
This sequence comes from Suricata suricatta, assembly GCF_006229205.1. NCBI lineage: Eukaryota > Metazoa > Chordata > Mammalia > Carnivora > Herpestidae > Suricata > Suricata suricatta. Next base: position 57,080,401 of record NC_043702.1, read on the forward strand.
GTCATGATCTCCTGGTTTGCAAGTCTGAGCCCCACATCAGGCTCTGTCAGTGCAGAGCCTGCTTGGGATTCTTTCTTTCTTTCGTTCTCTCTCTCTCAAAATAAATAAATAAACTTAGAAAGAAAATTTGGACACAGGGACCCACACATAGAAAGCAGGGCATGTGAGGATTGAAGGTTACGTTACCATAAGCCGAAGGAGTGCCAGAAGCCAGGAGAAAGGCCTGGAACAGACTCTTCTAGCTTTATGGGTCAGAGGACGTGTGGTCCTGACACTTTGATTTGGAGCTCTTAGCCTCCAAAACTGTGAGAGGATAAATGCTGCAGCTGCAAACCACCCAGCTTGTGGCGCTTTGTCACAAGGTCCTAAGAAACGGATAGAATGAAGATGGTGATTCTCCCCTCTTGGCCTTGGAGTGTCGTTGAACAAACAATACATCATCATCGCCCTTAAACCCACTGCCGTAATTACAAGGCTTTGAACGGGAGCAATGGGCAGGGCTGCACGAGGACTTTGACTTAGGAGCAAACCAGAGCTCTCTGGCAGCTGCCCAGTGGAGAGCGCCCAGTCCAGAAATGAATCCTCATATCCCTCGGCACCAGCATTTCTCTGTGCCGACTGCACC
>NC_043702.1:57081125-57082733 GCF_006229205.1 Suricata suricatta
CCCATTCTGCTTCTTGTTTTTGGTCAGAAATAAGAGGTTTTGGTGGGAAATACGAGGTATACAATTGTGCCTATCAGCTTTCCAATCCCGAATGAAAATGTGAAATCTAGCTGCAGATCACTTTAAAGAATTTCTGCCAGTTATCGGAGAAGGAGAAGCTAAGCCCTTGGTAGAGGAGGATGAATCTGGAAAGTCCTACAAAGAAAGGTTTGCCTGTGTCACTGTGAACTTAGATGATGTCACCAGAGTGAAGAAATTGCCATGGGACCCTCTGTCCACCAGCAGGATTTCCTCTCCCTCCAAGTGAGTTTGCTTTTTCCTGGGTTTCCTGATAGGTATTAATCCTGGTCCACTAATTCTGAATGCTCCCTCTGCAAATAGTTATTTCTCTAGTCTCCTACAGCCACTTCAAGAATAGGGCAAAACAATGCTTTATTTCCCTTTCGAAGTTGACTGGGAATTGAATGACAGAAGCCATAAAATCACAGCCAAAGCCCTGGAGATGATCAAGTTGGAAGGGCAGTGATGTGTGTTTCCTCTGTTGACAAGACTGACATTAGAGGTTTGAAAAGTCTTTATTGCTGTTTCAGGCTGCAGTCACAAAGACGGAAGAGGATTTCGAAATCGAGTTGAAAATTCAGCTATCAGATGAGTATTCGCCTGCAGAGTAATTTCCTTGGGGACACTTCCCCATTACAGAAGCTAGAAACACCCCCAATACAGCAGCGAAGGCTGGAATAGAAGTTACATACACAGGATATCTACTTGATGAGTTACATGTTGACTGCTGTCTCCGCCCCCGCTGCCCCCAACAAATGCTTATGTGGAAGTCCTAACCCCCGGTACCTCACAAGGTGATCTTCTTTGGAAATAGGGTCATTGCAGATGAAAGCAGATAAATTAAAATGGAACTCAAACTGGAATCAGGTGAGCCCCTAACCACTATGAGCAGTGGTCCCTCTCAAAAGGGAAAATTTGGGGCCACCTTCGTTGAGCATCTGACTCTTGATTTTGAATCAGGTCATGATCTCATGGTTTGCAAGTCTGAGCCCCACATCAGGCTCTGTCAGTGCAGAGCCTGCTTGGGATTCTTTCTTTCTTTCCTTCTCTCTCTCTCTCAAAATAAATAAATAAACTTAGAAAGAAAATTTGGACACAGGGACCCACACATAGAAAGCAGGGCATGTGAGGATTGAAGGTTACGTTACCATAAGCCGAAGGAGTGCCAGAAGCCAGGAGAAAGGCCTGGAACAGACTCTTCTAGCTTTATGGGTCAGAGGATGTGTGGTCCTGACACTTTGATTTGGAGCTCTTAGCCTCCAAAACTGTGAGAGGATAAATGCTGCAGCTGCAAACCACCCAGCTTGTGGCGCTTTGTCACAAGGTCCTAAGAAACGGATAGAATGAAGATGGTGATTCTCCCCTCTTGGCCTTGGAGTGTCGTTGAGCAAACAATACATCATCATCGCCCTTAAACCCACTGCCGTAATTACAAGGCTTTGAACGGGAGCAATGGGCAGGGCTGCACGAGGACTTTGACTTAGGAGCAAACCAGAGCTCTCTGGCAGCTGCCCAGTGGAGAGCGCCCAGTCCAGAAATGAATCCTCA